>NW_015152906.1:17146-18720 GCF_000732505.1 Cyprinodon variegatus | reverse complement strand
TGTTGTTGATGTAGAAGCAGACTCCGCCGCCTTTTGTTTTTCCAGAGAGCTCCGCGCTGCGATCCGCATGGAGGAGTTGAAATCCCTCCATGTGTAGCGCGCTGTCCATGTCTCCGTGAAGCACAAAACACAAGAGGAGGAAAGGTCTTTGTTCCTTCTCATGAGCAGCGCCAGCTCATCCATCTTGTTGCTGAGAGCTCGGACATTAGAAAGAAATACGCCAGGTAAAGGCGTGCGTGTCCCCCGTCTGCGAAGGCGCACAAGAGCTCCGGCACGTTTGCCTCTCTTACGGCGTCTTCCTCTCTTGGCCAGAAATAGGACCGAGTCCTCGGCAGAAACTAAAAAAGCTGGTAATGAATCCTTAGGAGTGGTAGCTCTAATGTTTAGAAGCTCTTCACGGGAGTAAGAGCACGCAGACGCACAATTAACTAACAAAAACAGACAAAATCTTGGATAAGATTTTACAATACTTTACAATACAATACAAGTGTACAATACTATAATTAAATCACATTGTCATTTTTACACCAAACAGACACCCACACAAAAACAAAAACGGGTAATGCACTTTTAACTAGTTTACCAACCAACATAAAACCTCACAAGACAAAGAAGAAGAAGACATTTTCTCTGGCATCTGCTGCCTGTTGCTGCCTTATACTCTGAAACACCAACATAAATCATTAACTGATCTGTTCTGATTCAGATGTAACCACTGATTGCCTGTATTCAGAGGGAAGCATGAAGGAAGTGATGGATGGATGGAAGATCTGAGGGTCTGGAGCTGAGCTTGGAGATGATGCATGAATAGCAGAGAGGAATCAGACACATTAGGATTTTACTACAGAGTCACTCAGGTTGGAGGTTCTTCACCAATAGATTTATTCTTCATGGAGCTTCATCAGATCAACCATCAGCCTGATTAACAGGACAGATGATCAGAGGAGCAGAGTTTTTACCTCCATCATTAAGACAGGGACAGAAGAATGGGTAGAGTTTCTGAGTAAAGCAGCAGCCAGTAAAGGAGTAGATCAGAGCTGCAGCATCTACATCATAGAAGGAGACCAGACCCTCCTCATAATCCACAAACACCCCCACCTTCTCAGGAGCAGGATGGAGATGGAGACGGACTAAAAAATCTGCACAAGCTGAGTACTCATTGCTATTCCTCAACACAATAGTCCAGTAACCATTCTGAGGTCTCACTGTAATCTCTCCCTTCCTGTTGATGGACTCTCTGGCCACTCCCAAAGTCCACTTAGTCTTTCCTTTAACCTGAACCTCAAAGTAAAATCTGCCTGAAGAGAAACTCTGACGTCCTAAAACATTAGCATATTTAGAAAATCTCTCTGGATTGTCTGGTAGATTCTTCTTAACATCTCCATGTTTCACCTGTTTTCCATCATCAGACAGGATGAGGTCAGGATGAGCTGTATCAGGATCCAGAGTCACATCCACTGCAGACTGCTGGACCCTCTTCATCTCAGCCTTCATCATCTTCTTCATCTCCTCCCTGATCTTCTCCTCCAGCTGAGCCACAGCTCTCACCACAGTCCCCTCATATGATGGTGGAC
>NW_015152906.1:13323-15254 GCF_000732505.1 Cyprinodon variegatus | reverse complement strand
ACAGACGAGTGAAGAATCTAAAACCGTCAAATTTCTCATGGTCCGCAGCATCTTTACTGATCTTCACCGACTCTTTGATCTCCTGAATCTTCACTCGTCTGTTCTGGATCATCTTCTGAACTTCATCCTCTGTCTTCCTCAGCTCTGCCTTCTTTCCTTCAGTTTCTTCTCTCAGAGGAACAAACTCGTGGTTCTTATGGTCCAAAACAGAACAGAGCAAACAGACACATGTCTGGTCGGTCCTACAGAACAGCTCCAGAGGTTTATCGTGCTGCAGACACATCCTGTCCTCCAGGTTCTCCACAGGCTCCATCACCTGATGTTTCTTCAGACCTGGAGTTGTCAGATGAGGCTCCAGGTGAGTCTGACAGTAGGAGAGGAGACACACCAGGCAGGACTTCAGGGCCTTCAGTTTGGTTCCAGTGCAGACGTCACAGGGAACTTCTCCTGGTTTGGCAGCTTGTTGCTCTGAGCTGCTGCTGCTGCTGGCTTCCTGCTGAGCTTCACGTCTGAACTTAGCAACCATCTCTTTGATGAAGGTGTTGACCTTCAGCTGAGGTCTAGAGGTGAAAAGTTCTTTGCACAGAGGGCAATTGTAGAGAACATTTCCATCCCAGTGCTGAGTGATGCAGGCTTTGCAGAAGTTGTGTCCACATGGTGTGCTGACTGGATCAGTGAAGACATCCAGACAGATGGAGCACAGGAACTGATCCTCAGACCGCAGGTTGCTGCTAGAAGACATGTCTGAACTCTGAGGACAGAATAAACAGTTTAAACTCTTTATATAATGTTGTTAAATTTTACAGTTCTTTATAATCATTCATTTCTTCCTTTTTACTACAGATTTATTCTGGGTCCCTAAGAAAAGTCTCCAGCTTCCTGTTTGTCCTTAAAGGGGAACGCCATTTTTTTTTTTTACATTGGCCCCTTGATTTTACATTATTACATCATGTTCTACTCACCTATATGAGTTTTGTGTTGTTTGGAGCCGTTCTGAAGATATTCCGTTAGGTTATATCCAAGAAACATCTTCTTATGGGCAACGAGTTGAAGTCACAAACTAAACTGTTTATAATTTATCATTTATGTACGCCAGCATTCATAACATGTAGGCCAATCACTGTCCCCCAGAGATCCGCAGTTATATTTTTTATATTTATATCTTTCAAAAATGAAGCGTCACATGTCTGACGTCATCCGCGCTCCGGACTGGAGTTGTGACAGGCAGCCCGGGTCACAGGCAACTACGCTCTACCTTCTTCTATTCATTCTAGCTAATCTGAATTGTTCATTTGGAGAGCGAGATCATCTGTGGTAGCAGCACTAGACATCTTCCAGGCATGTGAGTAGAACTAGCAGTAGTTCAGTGGACAGGATGAATGAACGGTAGCTGGCGCACGCGAATGACGTCATACATGTGCCGCTTCGTTTTTAAAAGTTATAAATATAAAAAATATAACCGCGGATGTCTGGGGGATAGTGATTTGCCTACATGTTATGAATGGTGGCGTACCATAAATGATGAACAGTTTAGTTTGCGCCTTCAATTCGTTGCCCATAGGAAGACGTTACTTGGATATAACCTAACGGAATATCTTCAGAACGGCTCCAAATGACACAAAACTCATTCTAGTGAGTAGAACATGATGTAATAACGTAAAATCAAGGGGCCAAACGTAAAAAAAACGGCGTTCCCCTTTAAAGCTGTACGTAGAAACTACTTTAAACTGTTTTCTGCTTCACTCACCAGAATCAGAGTCTGTTGTTGGGAAGAAAAATGTGAACTTAGTTCGTCTTCAGGAGGAACAGGGACGTGTTTTTCTATGGCAGCTCAGGCTTTATTCTGACAAACTTTCACTTTAATTTCTGCAAAGTGACGTTTTAAACTCAGTGCTGCTCCTCCCATTACCTTTGAAACACACAGATTCATA
>NW_015152906.1:8711-9973 GCF_000732505.1 Cyprinodon variegatus | reverse complement strand
GCAACAGAAGCTGTTATTCCAGGACCTGTTGTCTCTCAGAGAGGCAGAACGTCAGCTTTCTGAAACACTGTCAGTGTGAAACCAGATGCATCCTAACATCAGTTCTTGTTCACAGACTGTCTTCCTCACAGGGCAACGCTGACTGGTTCCAACACCTCCAACCACATCAGACTTGGACATCAATGATAGGAGCCTCACTGAAGCACCACAAACCAGCAGAGGTCCAGCTGAAACATCTGCTCTCTGTTCAAAGGGATCCAGAGAAATGGCCGAGGCAGTGACAGAGATGGTTTCTCTCCTCCACACTAAACACGTCGAGTTTACAGCTTTGGTTCAGATGGTGGACAGGTCTCCAACCCTCCTGGACTAACTTTAGCCAGACTGTCTCAGCAGAGGGATGGAAATGGGTCAAACAGGGACAACTGTCCCTAAGAAGCTGAACAGCAGAGACCTGGCAGAGTCTGACTGTGGACTTTGCTCTGAAACATGAGAATAACCAACATTTCATGGACTCAGAGGTTTTACTGGGATCAATCTGACTGGGTGTGTCTCTCTGTGGACTTTCAACTGGGAGGAGTCTTTCTGTCATCGACTGAGGCTAAAAAAGACTGACCTTTGAACCACAAATTTACATTTAGGTTGAATTAAAGAGTACGATCCACTTTACCAATGTCTTTATTTAGTTTTCATATTTGTTCCAAACAATTAAAAGCATTAAATAGAAATCTGTGTTTTTCTGAATATAACAAGATGATTTTTCCAGTTTTCTGCTGATTAACATCTTTCAGTTTGCTGTTGATGCTGCTGGTAGAAACACAGTGAATATTATCAGCTGTACTCACCGCTGTTTGAGTCGGTTGATGAGGAAGACAGAAGAAACTCTGACAGAGACGGAGAAACTAGTCTGAACTGAAGCTCTGATTTTATTCACAGCCTTTCAGTTTCATTTCTGTGAAGTGACACTAAAACTGGTTTTTCCAGCGTTGCTCCTCCTCTAACTGCTCCTATTTTTCTCCTTGTTTCCTCCTTCAGATTCAGACTAATATTTCAGACCCTTTTCCACTCAAAGCTCCAGGATGTGGTTAACGCTGGAAACAGGAACCCAGAGGATTCATCAGGCTGCTGCTCTCTTTGCTCTGAAAGGTCCTGGAACAGTTATTTAAATCAGTCTGAGAAAAACTGCACAACTCCATCAATCCAGTAGGGGGCAGTAATCAAAACAAAATGGTTTCATTATTATTATCTTAGTGACAGTAAAAACA
>NW_015152906.1:4710-8701 GCF_000732505.1 Cyprinodon variegatus | reverse complement strand
TTCCTGATGACCCCATTTTCAAATGTTCAGCTCTACTGCATGCTTCAAGTTTGTAGGCGACTATCATCCAAAAATTAGTCACTGAGAGGAGAGCAGGGATCTGTTCGACGCGCTGAATCCAAGGAGGAAACATAAAGCTTTACTGCAGTTAGGGATATTTATTGTAACTTTTTTCTGTGAAGCATTGAACAACAGGTAGATTTGCAGACTTATTTTGCTTTAAACTTGTGGTCAACAGAAATATTGGCACCCTGCCTTAGCCTCTCTCTGAATCAAACAAACAAAAAGCCCCAGAGCAGATCCTGGTGATATTAATTAGACAATAACTCAGCTCCAGACACATGCCAACACCCACTTATAGCTCCACCCACACAGGCCCATACATACCTTTAACACATGCGCCCTACCCTTAGAGACATGACAAAAATGCATCCTTGCCTCTACATTCTGGCCCCTAATTATTATGATATAATAATTACTAAATAATACGAGAAACTTAGTATAATCTCATACAAAAAACATGTATAGAAGGTGAACAATTCAGCTCCTCTTTTTTTGCATCGACAATATGCTTTAATGAACAGGGTTTTTTCTTGTGTTATAAGTGTTTTCAAATCAGCAGTTTGAACAGAGAAGCTGACAGAAAATGGTCTGTGCCACAGGTTCTATGTCCAAAGTGAAGTAGTATCAAAAACACCAAAAAAAGTCAAAAAACAAAACAACAAATCACAACAAATAATCCATTAGGTATCCTCAGCTTCCTGAAGCAGGCAAATCTTTGTGACAGGTCTGTCCAAACAGCTTGTCTTGGTCCTGATCTTGACTTGTCAAACAAGTCCTTTTCTGTCTTTAAAGGCTTCAACAACTCTCCCCATAATCCAATAATTGCGGGGTGCAGAGTCATCTACGATGAGCACCACGTCTCCAGGAGCAAAGTTGCGCTTGATTTTGTTCCATTTCTGACGCTCCTGAAGCAGTGGTAAGTATTCTCTTGTCCATCTTTTCCAAAACAAATCAGAGATGTACTGTACTTGTTTCCATCTATGTGCAGCATACGAATCCTCCTTCCAGAAAACACCAGGTGGGAAAGATGGTTGACCTTTGAGGAGGAGGAGATGATTAGGAGACAGAGCCTCTAAGTCATTTGGATCTGTGGATGCTTTTGTTATTGGTCTGCTATTGAGAATAGCTTCAACTTCACAAAGCACAGTGTGGAGGCTGTCATCATCCAGAGTTTGAAATCTTAAAGTAGAGTTGAGGACCTTTCGGACTGAACGTATTAACCTCTCTCAGATTCCCCCATGATGGGAACCACTAGGAGGATTAAACTTCCACTTTATTCCTTTCTGTGATAGTTCATTATGAATCTGAGCTTGATTCCAATGCTCCAGAGATCTTCTTAATTCTCAATTGGTGCCAACATAGTTGGTTCCATTGCCTGAGCAAAGCTCTTTGACTTGGCCTCTTCTAGCTATAAAGCGACGTAGTACATTCATAAATGAATCTGTCTCCAGTGATGCAGCTACTTCAATATGCTCAGAGCTAAGCAGGTGAATATAACTCCATATCTTTTGACTTTGGATCTTCCACGTCTCACTTCAAATGGACCAAAACAATCCACTCCCACTGATGTTAATGGTGGTTCATCAGGAGAAATCCTGTTTAGTGGCAAGTCTGCCATCTGTTGGCTTGCTGGCACTGCCAAAACCCTTCGGCATATAACACATTTGGCCAAGATTCTTCTTATGGCCCCACTAGGTCCAGTAATCCAGTAATTCTGGCGTAGCCTTGCGAACATGTGGGTCCTCCCCCCATTTATTTGTGCAGTTGTCTAAGAATGAGGTCAGAAACATGAAGATTGTTGGTCAAAATCACTGGATGCTTTGACTCTTCAGGCATCACTGACCTACTGAGCCTTCCGCCAACTCTCAAAATGCCATTATCAAGAAATAGATTTAATTTGTATATGTGGCTCGTTTGTTTCACATTCCGATTCTTTAAGAGACTGTAAAACTCATCAGGAAATCTTTTCTGTTGGCACAGTCCAATGATCTCTAGCTCCGCCTCTTTCAGGTCCTCCACAGAGAGAAAAACGGTGAACAAATCCTTGACACTCTGCAGCTCCTTTTTTAGAACATTCTTCTGTTCATTCTCATCCATCTTTGAGTGTGACAACAGCCCCTTGACTTCCTTCCTCCTCTTCCAGAGACTTAAAAGTCTGCTTTTGAATCTTAAGACCCAAGCTATCACTCTCTTCAACCGGTTCCATGAGGAGGTACGGTCAATCAGTTGAGACAGTGGGTCATCTTCGTCCTGGGCTGCAACAACATTTGTCAACACGCTAATTTTGAGTTCAGGATCATTAATATGGATTAACAATATTGAGGGATGAGAGGAGGGTCATTGGAGGAGTTCCTCTAAAAGTTTCTGAAAAAGAGCTTCTAGAAAATAAAAGTGGTGCAAAAGTAAAAGTTAAAAGGTTAAAAACAACAAGAAACGGAGAAAGGTGTGACAGCTTATCTGTGTTGATTAAATTTGAAGAAGAGCAATTACCCAGCAAAGCTTTTATTGGTTACCTGGGCTACNTTTTTATTTCACGATGCTGAGATCCAACTAAAATGTCAGTCTTAAGAGTTATTTTCACTAGCTAAAGATATTTATTATATGTTTAATATTTGAAAAACCCACAAACAAACTAAGGCCTATAATCCTTTATTATAATTCATATTTTGAAATAGTTTTATAGAAATATCTGCCTAGTTTAGTCACATTAATTTACTACTGAAATAAAAAAAATATTTCTAGTCTATCATTTCAATTATAGGATGTAGTTTCTTTGCTCACTTCCTGTCTCTGACTTTAAGCAGACAATTTATTCAAAGTAACTGAATGTTTTCTGAAGTATCCAACAGACCATCTGGCCTCTGCACTTTTTATTTTTTGAAGCAGCGCAACAAGAAGTTTGTTCTGTTTTTTTTCATCAGTGTTTTTTCTCAATACAAAAAATTAAGAACTGATTGTACAAACATCTTAATAACTATGCTAATCAAACTTGGAATTTTACATGGACTTTTACATCAAGACAGTTGATATAAAACATTTCAATGTCTTTTTAACACTGGAAGGAAAACAAGAAGGGAACCTTTACTAAACTGTATTCTTCAAGGACCATTTTCTTCCTGGCCTTGCTCATCTGTATCACTTTAGGCTCTTCTATTTCCCCATGGAATAAGGCCTTGTGCTGGTCTATCCAGTCCCATGCTTTAGACAAGTCCCTCAGGATCTGCATCTATCCCTAAGGTCAGAAAAAAAGGGAAATAAAACCCAAACATACTATATATACATCTGAGACTCAGTTCTGTATTTTCAAAAGAGGTGCTCAGGAGAGCAGAACCAGGAGCTTGGTGTTTTTCTGCCTCTCTACATCAGCACTAAGCATTAAACACTCACCTTTGCACCCTGGCCAGCTTGGATGCCATGATTTATTTATGATACTTTAAGATGTGTATTGCCCACCCTGGTAGGGGACTATCTTATTTTATCAGATATTATTCAGACTATCATATATTGAGTATGAACACATGCCCTACTAGCTGTGTGTCAGAACAACAAATGAAAGAGTGAATCAAACTCTAATCATGGTCAAACAGTTAATCCTGCACAAACATGGAATAAATTCACCACAACCTCTCTTCCAAATATAAGAGCTTATCAACAAAACTCATTCAGCTCCAAGTCAAACATATTTTAGTTAAAAGCTCTTGACTAAAGACTAATGAAACTCAACTGAACTAAACTACTATGTACAAAGAGGAAAGAAAAACATGGTTGCAAAACATAATCAATGAGATGAAGCAATGATATCACAGTTTATGATGGATTTTGTGGGAGAAACAAAGTTTATCTTGAAGGATTTGGGATGTGATCACATTGGCTTTTCACTAATTTAGAGCAATTTGATTTTTTTTAAACAAACTCTTACCAAATCCAT
>NW_015152906.1:0-2977 GCF_000732505.1 Cyprinodon variegatus | reverse complement strand
GTCTGGAACAGCATAAAGTGGCCAACCCCATGAATATATGAGTGAAATAATCACACAGTTTGATGATTTTTTTTTCAGAAATCAAACAAATTGATCCAGTGTGGTCCTTTGCCACACGTCTCTCCCCTCTCTCATACCCCCTTTCCCTTCTCTCAGACCCAATGGTGTTACTGAAAGATTTAAATGTGGGTAGAAATTTTATTTTTATGGATTGTAATAATTTGTTCCCTTTTTCTTGCAAACAAGCTTCTTTCTGAAAAAAATCTGACAAATTCTTCATGAAAAGTATCTATGGGCTAAAACTATGACTAAGATCTCCAGACTGAATACTACTGCGCAGCTAATATTCATAGATTAATATACTGGGTCTCTTCTTTTTACGAGAGAAATGGACCTGTATGGGTTGAAATGGAACAACATTGTGCTTAGCCTGAGTCCTTACCTTCTTTGGTATGTGCACCATTGCCACTCAGTAAGCAGCGACGCACAAACAACCCCATTGTATGCGACTCACTTCGAATATGGTCCCAATTCAGAACCTACTTCAAATATAGACAGACTATGCCTTCTATGCCAATCTCAGCCAATGCACTCTTTCCACTCTCACTCATGGATTAAAGATTTAAATTATGGTCCAGGAATGGATTGAAACGGGTGAGGGATCTTTTTAAGGATGGTGTGTTCCTATCATTCAAGCAACTGCTAAGTGAGTATAATATCCCCAGTGCCCATTATTTCAGATATCAACAGGTGCACGTCTTTGTTCGGAAACATTTTCCTTACTTTCCGTTACTCCCAGCAAACGACTGGGTAGACAAGTGGTTGGAGGAGGATCTAAATAAAAGAGGAGTGAGCAGATTATATGAGGATATCCAGAGGATCGCTTCACCGTCTATTAATCATATTAAGACACAGTGGGAGGAGGAGTTGGGATTTGTGTTGTCAGTCATCTCCTGGAAACGCTCAATCAAGAGAATACATTCAACTTCGATTTGTATCAGACATGGTTTGCTCCAGTTTAAGGTGCTACATAGGCTTCATTTATCCAGGAGCAGGCTTGCAAGGATTTATCCAGATGTCGATCCGACTTGCTCCCGATGCTGTCAGGCTACAGTTACCCTCCACCATATGTTCTGGGCATGCCCAAAGTTGAGACGGTTCTGGTTTTTAACTTATTTACACATTTTTATACATTTGTGATAGAGAGATAAGCCCTGCCCCCGAAATTGCCATATTTGGTGTGGCCCCTGCTGAGATGGTGATATCTGGTCCACAATCAGATGCCATTGCATTTTCATCCATATTCGCCAGACGTCTCATTTTGCGTAACTGGAAGTCAGAGAGGCCTCCCACATAAAGCCGCTGGGTCGAGGATGTAATGGCTCATTTAAAATTCGAGAAAATTAAGCACAATGTCAGGGGATCAACCCAGAGGTTCTATAAGGTCTGGCAGCCGTTTATAAATTATTTTCACTTACAATTCCCTGTTGGAAANTTTTTTTCCTCTGATACTGAACAAATCATATCTTGTCCCATGATTGATTTAGTTTCTAAAGCTTTTTTTTGTTGCCTACTGTCTTTACAAAACATTAGCAATCTTCCATCCCTTAATGTCTTAACACGTTCAACAATTCCTATCTTTTCCTTAATCGCTTTGGATAACTTCAGTGGATTGATATTACTGAAAGACCCAGTAACCAATTTCATCAGTACCTTAAACTCTTCTTTTCTTTTCCTTGTCATATGTGATCCATTTTCACTATCAGAGTCAGACATATTACTCTTGTTTGTCTTTCTTTTCCGATTTTCTACTGTACTCCATCCATTATTTTCATTCCCTCCATCATCTGCGCCAAAATTTTCATCCTCCATTTCCGGATCACTTCTGGAATCGACGTAGCTCCCTACCATGCACACTCCAGTCACAGATCAGTTGCTGTCCAATCCGCCACTCCCGTGAACCCGCTCGCGATCCCCCTGCGCATCAGTTTCTCCCAGGCTAACCGGAAGAACCTCCGCCTCTCCTTGCTGTGACATCTTCAGGTGCTCTGTGTTGTGGTTTGAGAGGGCGGAAGTAGTGACTAGCATAAACCTACATGATAGGCTACAATGAGAAGGAAGGAAAACTGCATTTCTTTATCAAAC
The DNA here is from genome assembly GCF_000732505.1 of Cyprinodon variegatus. Taxonomy (NCBI): domain Eukaryota; kingdom Metazoa; phylum Chordata; class Actinopteri; order Cyprinodontiformes; family Cyprinodontidae; genus Cyprinodon; species Cyprinodon variegatus. Next base: position 832 of record NW_015152906.1, on the reverse strand, counting down.
TTTTATCGACTCTCTTCTTTTCTATTGCGCCACACATCTATCGATCGATATATATCGTTATTGAATTATCACCCAGCCCTAGCAGGACCTTTAAACTGGTCTCCACCTTGGAGCCAGGCTTACTGGAATAAAAACTTAACCTCCCAGTGTATAGAGCCAAAAACCCTGAGGACTAAGCAGGGGAGGAACAGTGGATGATCAGGAGACGAGACAGACACAAAAACCTCTTTCCACTGGCCGCCAGGATCCAAAACATGAACCAAGGAATCAACATAACAGATGGGCTCAGGCTGAACAGAATATAAACCAAAAGAAACAGGATAGAGGAATAAATGATAATTGAGGCAGGGAGAGAAAACAGCAGGTGAGAGAAATAACCAATCAAGGGAAAGCAAACAGACCAGATCATGACAAAAAGTGAATTTATGTATTGAATCTCTCAGCAGTGGCCTGCCATTCCTCTTTACTGATTTTATTGGTGGTAGCAATATTAACCTTTTGTTTATCAGATGAATAAACACCTAAACAGCCTAAATGAAGATTCTCTAACCACGTCTCTAAATTAAAAATCTCTCAATTTAAGGAGTTATTTGTCATTTTTCTTAAATGAACAACTATTATCCTATAAATGAACAGTGGGAGCCAATATGATAAAATGAGCAGATCTCACAGTTTTTAGGTTTCTAATATATATTTCTGTCTAATCATTCAGTCCCTCTATGATAGATTTTACACTCTTGGTAAAAATGTGCAGACCTCTGCAAAGTGTCTGGGAACATTTAGGGCCTGATTGGAGCTGTTCTGTGGGAGAGATGAGGTCCAATTCAGGAGG
>NW_015152905.1:24957-26925 GCF_000732505.1 Cyprinodon variegatus | reverse complement strand
TTATTGATTTGAGACCCACCCTTAGTTTTTTTTCTTATTTATTAATTTTTTTTATACTACTTAACCAGTGTGTTGGTCAATGGGACCAATTTGTATTGTATAGTTTGGGAAAAAATACTACCGAATTAGATAGGTTGTTTTAACCAAAATAATGGTTGGATACATAAAGTCCAACCAAATTAAAACCAAAAACAATGAAAAAACTTTTAGTGTACTCAGTGTATCTTTAAGGATTGTTTTTTTTTTTAAAGACAATTTACACACAAAGACCTTAGAGAATATTTTATTATACACATCAATCATGAACAATTTCAATTGCAAACTTCAAAGATTATATTGGTACATATATCTATGCACTGTGCCAGTAGGTGGTGTCATGTTCACATGAAGCTCCAAGAAATTAGTGATTTGTCGTAGCAGACTGGCTGCAGGGTTGAATCACCAACACTAATAATTGATCTGCATAGTTGATTGGATGTTTGTTTGTCATGAAAATCAGCAGAGAACACCAGTCATTGGTGAGAACTATAGATACGTCCCAAGGAAACCAAGATCAGTCGCATTAGCAAAGAAGAATAACACTCTGAAACTGAGTGAAGGGTGAAACCCCTCCTCTTATGCTGCCCTGGTGATGAGCTGATGTGTTGCACCTGTTTAAGACATGCAGGAGAAGCTGTCAGCTCAGTAGCAGCCTTATGGTGCCCTCTGGTGGAAAACCTGAAGAATAGCAGAACAAATCCCCCAAAAACAAAAACACCCTTTTCCTGACATTTTTGTCCATCACAGAAAGCAAAAATGCACAAAGAGATATTTATATAAAATAATCAACACAAATAATACCTTCATAGATCTTTTAAATATATAGGGGTTGGACAATGAAACTGAAACACCTGGTTTTAGACCCCAATAATTTATTAGTATGGTTTAGGGCCTCCTTTTGCGGCCAATAGTGTCAATTAGTCTTGGGAATGACATATACAAGTCCTGCACAGGTCAGAGGGATTTTAAGCCATTCTTCTTGCAGGATGGTGACCAGGTCACGACGTGATGCTGGTGGAGGAAAATGTTTCCTGACTCGCTCCTCCAAAACACCCCAAAATGGCTGAATCATATTTAGATCTGGTGACTGTGCATCAAACCAATCTTTCACCAGTCTTGCTGTGTGTATTGGTGCATTGTCATCCTGATACACGGCACCTTCTTCAGGATAAAATGTTTGAACCATTGGATGCACATGGTCCTCCAGAATGGTTCGGTAGTCCTTGGCAGTGCCCATCTAGCACAAGTATGGGGCCAAGGGAATGCCATGATATTGCAGCCCAAACCATCACTGATCCACCCCCATGCTTCACTCTGGGCATGCAACAGTCTGGGTGGTACGCTTCTTTGGGGCTTCTCCACAACGTAATTCTCCCGGAAGTGAGGAAAACAGTAAAGCTGGACTCACATTGTCCACAGCCCAAGATTTGCCCTCCTTGCACCGTTGAAACCGACATTTGGCATTGGCATGAGTGACCAAAGGTTTGGCTATAGCAGACCGGCCATGTACATTGACCCTGTGGAGCTCCCGACGGACAGTTTGGTGGAAACAGGAGAGTTGAGGTGCACATTTAATTCTGCCATGATTTGGGCAGCTGTGGTTTTATGTTTTTTGGATACAATCCGGGTTAGCACCCGAACATCCTTTTTAGACAGCATCCTCTTGCATCCACAGTTAATCCTGATGGATGTGGTTCGTCCTTCTTGGTGGTATGCTGACATTACCCTGGATACTGTGGCTCTTGATACATCACAAAGACTTACTGTCTTGGTCACAGATGCGCCAGCAAGACGTGCACCAACAATTTGTCCTCTTTTGAACTCTGGTATGTCACCCATAATGTTGCTTGCATTGCAATATTTTGAGCAAAACTGTGCTCTTACCCTGCTAATTGGACCTTCACACTCTGCTCTTATTGGTTCAATGTG
>NW_015152905.1:21490-23627 GCF_000732505.1 Cyprinodon variegatus | reverse complement strand
AGAAATTAAATTAATTAAATGTAGTTTTAAAGTTTGTTTCAAACAACATTTGTGCAACTAGGTCCTTCTATTTGTGATTTTCTTTCAGTTTCTAAAAGCAGTCAAGTGCTGTGAAACGTGAAAAGAAGACGTGTGAGGTGTTGGTGCAAAGTTGTTTTGCATCCATTAATTCAGCGTCAAAGAGGAAATAACATCAGTACTTTTAGATCTGCAGCAGAGAAACGTCTCTCAGATTCTGATCGTTATCAAGACTATCAAGCCAAGAAATTTTAAAGGCTTTATTCAGATATCAAGAAATAACTACCAGTATTTGCAAGATTTAATCTGTGCAGCATGTATTAGTTGATCATGTTTTGACCAAAAATGTGGATTAATATATGATTCCCCACCCTTCCTTCATTGGCTGCTCAGTTGAACAGTGGGCAGCACTGCAGAAGGAAGGTTCCGGGTTCAAATCTTAACCCGGGGTCTTTCTGCATGGAGTTTGCATGTTCTCCCTGAGCATGCGTGGGTTCTCTCCGGGTACTCCAGCTTTCTCCCACAGTCCAAAAACACGACTGTTAGGTTAATTGGCTTCTCTAAATTCTCCTTATGTGTGAATGGTTGTTTATTCTATTTGTCTCTGTGTTGCCCTGAGATGGACTGGCGATTTGTCCAGGCTGCACCCTGCCTCTCGCCCAGAGACAGCTGGAGATAAGCATGATGGAAGTTGGATTAATATCAATTTTTTGTGTCAAAATTTGATGAACTGTTGATACGAAAATGTCTTAAACAGACTTTAATAAATGCATTAAACTGGAAATAAAATCTTCTGGAACTCATCCAAACATGATGTTATATAAATGACTGCACTTTCTAATTCCAGCTTCCTGGTTGTATTTTTAAAGGATGAAGTGTGTAAAACGTTGTCTCTGCTGCAGGAACCAGAGGAGGANGTGGAGCTCCCGACGGACAGTTTGGTGGAAACAGGAGAGTTGAGGTGCACATTTAATTCTGCCATGATTTGGGCAGCTGTGGTTTTATGTTTTTTAGATACAATCCGGGTTAGCACCCGAACATCCCTTTCAGACAGCTTCCTCTTGCATCCGCAGTTAATCCTGATGGATGTGGTTCGTCCTTCTTGGTGGTATGCTGACATTATCCTGGATACCGTGGCTCTTGATACATCACAAAGACTTGCTGTCTTGGTCACAGATGCGCCAGCAAGACGTGCACCAACAATTTGTCCTCTTTTGAACTCTGGTATGTCACCCATAATGTTGTGTGCATTGCAATATTTACCCTGTTAATTGGACATTCACATTCTGCTCTTACTGGTTCAATGTGCAATTGATGAAGATTGGCCACCAGGCTGGTCCAATTTAGCCATGAAACCTCCCACTCTAAAATGAGAGGTGTTTCAATTTCATTGTCCAACCCCTGTAGATTATAATGACAAACCTGTTCCCTCTAACCTAAGCTTCCAGTTTTCCAGACAACATTTTCAACTCACCCTCTCTGCTGAGATTCTGTTTGAACACAACAGATTTACAACCTGCTGAAACAAGAAGGTTTGGGTTAAAAAAAAAATCCAGTTTTGTCCTTTTTCTGAAGAGAAAGGACAAAACTAGGCTTTTAAATAATAAAAATGAAAATGCGGTCCTTTCTAATATTTAAACAATCATGCAACAAGAATATTATTAAAAGAAAAAGAACGTTTGAAGAATGTTTTGACCTTAAACAGTGTCAAACTGTTATTTTATCAGAATAATAAATAAATCAGCTGTTATAAAGGATTTTCTCTGTTGTAGCATTGATAATGTTTTAACATTTCTCTTTAAATGTTTTTTTTTTCTATAACTATATTATAAAGGTTAATTGTTTTATCCTACAGGTTCTTGATGCTGGAGATGATGGAGAACGTTCTGCTGCTGCCACAATCAGCTAACCTTCAACACATTAATACAGTTTATACTAAACACTTTATTATATTTTGTACACTATCTTATTGTATTTCCTTATAAATTACCTACATTTTTTCCCCTGGTTTTCTTATTATTTATGAAGGAAAAAAAAACAGAATCTCTGGATTTGTTCTCAGACTAAAACCTGGAGGCAGACAGAGTCACATCAACGATCAAATTTTTGCTTAAAACTG
>NW_015152905.1:15079-16289 GCF_000732505.1 Cyprinodon variegatus | reverse complement strand
GTTCCCTCAGTAATTGCAGGATCCTCATCATCCTCATCCTCACTGTAGTGCCAGTGACTGTGAGACCGTTTAGTTGATCTGGCTATTATAAATTCAGTCGATTAAATTCAGTATAAATGTTGGTTTCTAACCAACGTTTGAGCAACTAGTTCCTTCTATTTGTGGGTTTCTTCCAGTTTCTAAGAAACAATCAAGTGTTGTAAAAACAAATAACAGAAGAGTTGGTGTAAAGAAGTTTCCCATTACCTAATTCAGCCTAAAGGAGGAAATTAGTTCATTATTTTTAGATCTGCAGCAGAGAAACATCTGTCAGTTCTCAGCGGCTGATAGAATGACAGGAGATGTTGGGTCTGGTACTGATTCTGATCATTGTTAAGACCTTTTTTTCCTTTCAAATGAAGCTGAAAAAATTAAAGGACACTTTGGTTTGCAGAGATATTTAATTGAGATATGATAAATGGAGTTAATCTGTGTTGCCTCTGCGATTGACTGGCGACCTGTCCAGGGGGGACCCCTACCCACCCACAGACAGCTGGAGATAGGCACCATCACCTTGCAACCCCAGCTGGGATAAAGCGCCATGGAAAATGTGTTATGATTTTATCAAGAGCTCGGACCCACATGCAGAAAAAAACAATACAGAGAGACCAAGGGAAAGTTTAAAAGGTTTATTGAGGAGATTGTGAAGAATCCATTGTTGCTCTGAACACTGCTCAACCGGAACTGGAAAGTGAGGGGAAGACACTGCGGTTAGTTCAGGCTCAGTGGGAAATTTGATTCTCAAACTTGAAGAGGAGAAATAGATTGCAGACTCACGTTTCCAGAAAAGTGGTTGACTCTTTGACTTCGGTTTGGGGTGTTCCAGTGTTTGTCTCATTCGGTGGAGGGTGGACAGGGTTTACCCAATATGCGGTTGTTTGTTGGTGAACGGCCACTTAGATTTCCTGCGGTACTTGAACAGGTTGTTGTGGAGATGAATCCCTTGCTCAGTGTGAAGCTCAGAGATGGCAAAAGTACTCACTTTCTGTACTTGAGTAAAAGTACAAATACTTATGTTAAAAAATACTCTGGTAAAAGTGGAAGTACTGATTAAACTTCTTTACTCAAGTAAAAATAACAAAGTACAAGCTTGTAAATTTACTTAAAGTATAAAAGTAAAAGTAGAAACCACTTTTTTCATGCCGTTGCCTACATTTTAAATGGATGTCTG
>NW_015152905.1:11494-12462 GCF_000732505.1 Cyprinodon variegatus | reverse complement strand
ATATACATACCCATAAGAAGTCCAGTGGCTGGAAGGCTTTTGACTGGGAAGGACCATATTGAATGGCTGTTACTCTACAACTTATGGACAAAGGACATTCGTTGGAGGACCAGAATGTTGATATTTTGGACAAAGAAGACAGGTGGTATGAGAGGGGCATGAAGGAAGCCATCAATGTTAAGAAAACAACAACCTTAAACAGAGGGGGTGGACTCAGGTTTCATCTTCCTAAAACCTACAATCCAGCGATAGAGTTGATTCCTTCCCACTATCATCGCTACCTTCACCCCCTTACAGGGAAACAAAACAACTTGCCAGTTCAGCCAGGCCAACAATTCCCTCTAGGGACCCTCCATTCAGAGACATAGACAGGTATCTGGTATTGCATGCTAACAAAGAACCCAGATGACCCCCATCCCTAAGGGGCGGACCCGTTCGTCCGGCTCAATTTGCATGTTTTTTAAACAAAAACAAGGCTTTGTTTTTGGTCCAGTCTATAAAGCCTGAAACTCAATGCTAGTTCTGACATTTTAAACTGAAGAAGCTTCCTGGATGGGAAGCGAAATGTCTTAAAACAGAACAAACTGCAGATGCATGATGCTCAATTTAGTGGACAGGTGACCAATTAGGATTTTCTTCCTAAATAGATTTTTTATATGTAAAATAAATCATTAATATTCTCCACTGTTCTTCCTAGATGCAATCAATGTGTTTTACCTGCAAAGGTTTTCTACTGTATTACAGTTAACAAGATATCTGAGTTGTTAAGGATGATTTGTTGTCTGTCGACCATTTTGAATTTGAGAAAATGTTGATACCCTCATAGTTGATGGCCATAAGATGGTAGTTTGTGTATCAAGTGATATATAAAATAAAAACCTATGATATACAAAAAATTGGCTTTTTAAATAGCTGCCAACTGCAGAGACGACTAACCATGAAATTGTTAAGGGACACTTTGGTTTACT
>NW_015152905.1:9096-10752 GCF_000732505.1 Cyprinodon variegatus | reverse complement strand
AACCCCAATTGGCCTCAGCAGATGGCTGCTCACACTGAGTGTTAGGATTCCAGTTTGTGTGGGTGTGTTTTTGTTGAGTTTTCTTTGTTGGGTTTCGGCTGCTTCCTGTTTGAGCTAAAGGCGGGGCCAAGCTTTGAGGAGCCTGACATCAGGAAGTGACCTCATCAGAATGAATGTTGTGCTCAGCTGCTGTGGGGCTGTTTAGATTCAATTAGTTTCTCTCGTATTGTGTGGTTAAATGCTTTGATCAAACCACTGCATCATTTACTTTCATTTGGAAAGTTTTCTGGTTTTGTTCCATCATGCTGATAAATTCTTGCTCAGATCTGCAACATTAGTGCATCAATCACCAAGAAACATATAAAGATTTATTGCGTTTAAATGATTTCAGATAAAGTTTTATCTCCAACTTTCAGACATTTTCTTGTTTCTTTCAGTCTCTTCATCTTCACCAGCTGCTGATCCAACAAAGGATGGAGATGTCACATTACTGTGTTCTCTTGATTGGTGGAGTGGGTTGGGTTCTTGTCCTGAGAACAGCCTCCTCTGGGTGGATGAGACAGGAACTAATCTGACTGGTGAAGGTGTTGGGTACCAGTTTAGACAGACTGGCTGTGATTCTTATGTCACTGTGAAGCTTCAGAGCAGCAGCAGCAGAAGCTACACCTGCCAGTTTGTTGATGGAAACACAGTGAAGATAGAAGCTCACTACCAGCTGGAAGGTATGATGTCATCTTTATAAGGTAAAGGTTGAATTAAAATCTGTCATTAAATCTTTGCCATGCATGTTGAAGCGTAGCAGTACTGGTTTATACTTTATTATGCTTTATGGGTTTTTAACCATGGTCATTGCATCTTTTATCATCTTTGAATCCCAGAAGCAGTTCCTCCCAAAAACACCAACATCAACATCCTCCTCCTTGGTGCAGTGTTCGGAGCTCTTCTGCTGCTGGTTGTTCTGGTTGCTGTTTACATCAAACGCAGGAAAACCAGAGTTAAAGAAGATCATAAAACCACAACAGGTACTGGATCTTTAATCTACAAAGTGAAACTAAAGCCTCTGTAGACACAGAAGCTTTTATTGGTTATTGTTATAAAATTGACCAACTTCAATACAGACAAACAAACACCTGATCATGGCACCAAAATATTCATTGAAAAACGACTTTGTTCAAAATCGGCATGTTTCCCATTGATTTTTGCAATGACATTTCACGTAATATAATGGTCAGTGTAAATGAAACTTATGGCGCCATAGTAACCAATCACAGGATTCCCCCAAAAATTATAAAACAATCCACTGGACTTTTTTCCAAGTTTGAAGCTTTTTCAATTCAATTGAAAAAGCTTCCTGGATGGGAAGCAAACCGTCTTCAAATTTGAAAACAAAGTCCAGTGGATTGTTTTTTACTTTTCTGGGAATGACTATGACCTGGATGACTGAGAATCTTCACCAGCATATCAGTTCCCCCCATGCGGTTCCAGTGATTAATGAGGACTGTTTCTAGCCTTCTGCTAAAGAACGGTTCCCAAGTTAAACACTGCAAAAACATTCTGTAAATGACTACAAATTTCTTAAATTCAGTATATTTACCCTTAATTTGAAGAAGGAAAATAAAATTATCTGCCAACTGAATGAGCTTTTTTACTTACTTT
>NW_015152905.1:5728-7314 GCF_000732505.1 Cyprinodon variegatus | reverse complement strand
ATAGCTCACCCAAGCTTACTGTGCCCAAACATGCGCCCTAACCGCTGCTTTTTGCTCCGTTGAACACGTATCTCCGCCTCCATTGCCCGATGCCTGCGCCATCTTTGTTATTAGTCGCAGCTGTCGGATAGCGACTGCACGCTGCTTTGACAGCAAATCTCATAATGCTTTGTAAGGAGAGCTCTATGTGCAAAGCATTCTGGGATATATCTGCCTCTTTTGAGGTTTTTCTTTTCTTCTCATACACTTTGTAGACACTTTTTCTCGTATGACACTCAGCTATTTTCAAAGAACCTCGTTGAGAAAGGTGAGCTTCTACGACTGGCTGAAACCGTAGCTCACCACAGATTTATGCCTGAAAGTACGCATGCAAAAAAAATATAGCTAATGGGACGAGCACATAGGACAGCCTTACCTAAATATATCAGCAAAATGATTGACAATTAGGAGGACCAGTTATTTAGATGATCCACCCGGAAATAAAAAATTGTCCTCTATACCTTTAATTATAGAAATCTTTACTTAATTCTAGATCATTTTTGCAGTGATTAGCTGGTTTGGTTCATTCAGTCCTCTTTAACACTGAACTCAGCACTGAACCCTGCAGGGAGTCGACTAAAGGCCACAATTTTCTGCTCCGTATTTTAGAGCCTCACTCAAGCAGTAAGCTCTTCCTTTTTCGGTGAAAGATGATATAAAGGGGGAGAATAAACTATCGAAAGAAAAATAAAAAGAAAGTGCGTGATACTCTAATTGTACGTAAAGGTATGTTTGCTGTGCAGAAACATGTCTCTGCATACTGAGGTCAAAGTTTAGCCTATTTAATCCTTAAACATGGTAACTTCATTAATTTGCAGAGCTCCATGTAGTGTTAAGGTGATTTTTTTATATAGAGAAACCTCTTTTTGTGCACGATACAATAAACACAGATGGGATTTTAGGATGATCCCCAATATTCTCCAGTTAGAAGGAACTGAGGTATTTTTACTGAAGGTGGTAAACTGACTGCGTCCTTTTAAAGTGATGCAAACCCACAGATTGCTGCTCCTGTTATGTTCCGATGTTTTTTTAAGCATTTTTAAGTAAACTGCCTCTTCTATAATAGTTGTTCTGAGCTCCACTGATGTTCTTTTTAGCTCACTTTGATGTCTGACATCTGGGGATGAACTTTCCTCTGAATAAGAACAGTTTCCAGAGTAACCCTGTAGTTTTATCAGGAGCTCAGTAAAAAGCAGAAGTTGGGTATGATGATTAAAAAATTTTTACCCAGAAATGATAATCATTTTTTTCCTTTTATTTATTTAGAGAGTCAAGATTCAACCCATGAAAGTCGTCGCCATGTGAGTAATTATGCACTGCAACACATTTGTTATAGAATTATCATAATGCAAAAAAAGTGACACTCTGTGTGTTAAAGACGGTTGGAAAATTTCAAACTTACAACTAAATACCGTTGTGATACTTCTGCATTTTATTTTAGCTCACAAAGTGTAAACTGGCAACAAATTAATGCAGTGACTTCCTCTTTTCTGAAGTTTCAGAACATGAAAAGCTGTAACTTCTAACTCGCTTAAATCTATTCTGCC
>NW_015152905.1:0-2611 GCF_000732505.1 Cyprinodon variegatus | reverse complement strand
ATTAAACGTGTTAACAGCAAGTAGAAACTTCGATCAATGTTCCACCGATACCACAGTATTCATTTATAGCTCCTGTAGCTCTTTCGTCTGTTGTTGTAAGCAAACATGAGGATTATTTTTTAGCAGAAATGTACAGTTACTGACTTATATGACTGTTTTTTGATACCTCTAATATATACTGTAAAATATGTGGATTTTACTGAACCAAAGTGGTCTAACAGGAATATAGCGAGTGATGCATTAAAACACTCAGGTATTTTTCATTTAGTGATTAAAATGCTAAACTTTTTAAAACTGCCATTATCCTTTCTATTCTTGAGAAATCTGGATTTAATCACAATAACTACAATAATCTAAGCCCCATTTCTAAGTTACCTTTCATATTAACTATACTGTAAAAAAACAACTTCAATTGCATTAACATCACAACAATCTTTATGATCATTTCCAGGCTGGTTTCTGCCCCCTTCTTAGCACAACCATCGCCCTCCTAAGGACAACCAATGATCTTTTGATGTAAGGAGACTCTAGTCTGAATTCAACTGGCATCACTCATACTCCCTTTTTAATGGTTTAATTCTTACCATTTTGGCTTCAGTTACTTCATTCAGATTAGGTCTTATCTTTCAAATCCCTCTCCAATAGCAACCGGTGTACCCCAAGGCTCCAACCAAGGACCCCTACTCTTTAACATATAATGTCTTAGCAATATCCTCAAGATATTTAAGTTTCTTTTTCACTGCAAGATCGATGCCTAATTTGTAGCGTTCTAATTGGTTTATTATGTGTATTTGTCTGGAGCTGTAGAAAGACGCTCCCTTCAGGCTCAGCCAATCTTAAAGGGGTCATAGAATGATTCTATAGGGTATCTGGTCGTTAAGGTCACTGAATAGGGTGTGTAACATTGGTTGGGCTGAAAATGGCATATTAGCTGTTCTATGAGCCGTAATGTAGCCTAGTTAAAAGCCCCAAAATAAAACGACAGGTTTTCATCCTTTTATGGAATGCTCATGAATATTTAGATGAGCTGTGCGCTGATTGGTTGGTTTACAATGAGCAAAGCTGCTGAGCTGATGCATCATGGCAACAAGCACTCATTCACTGAAACATCAAATTGTTGATATAGTGGGATGACCAGACATCCTCTTTTTCCCGAACATGTCTGCCTTTTTATACCTAAAAAAGTGTCCGGGGGGAATTTCAAAATCATTAGGGATTTTGATCGACTACAGTGCAGCACATAGTCGAAACACACCAGGCACTGGAACCGAGCCGTCAACTCCAGGGCTGGTCTGGGAACCCCGGCGAATGGGGGTAGGGAGCCAGTGGGGGACGGAGTGACCAAACTTGTACCGGTAGCCTGGACATTGGCGGCCCCGTGCTTCTCCCCGTCTGCCTTACCGGCCTTAACCCCCAGTCCCCCAGTCCAGCCCAGTCCAGTCAACGGCCCAGCAGTCAACACTTCCCCCTGCCCCCCCCCAACTCCACAAAACATTTTAAAAAAGTTTCCTCCTTTTCAGAAACCCAAATCAGGTCACCATAGATATGCTAGCATTGCTATCAACAGTTTAGTGACAGAATCATCCTTCCAGCTTGTGGTTGTGATGGCCTTATGGTCAGAACAGCCCCTCGTTTCAGTAAAAGAAGTTTAGCATGAACTGTCCACGATTTGGAAAGCTGTCCTTGGTAAAATGCTTAGGGCAAATAAACAGCTGAGCATTTAACGTTTCAGGGATTTTCTGATACACGAAAATAATCCATGCCTGTCAGGTCTTTGGATCCTTGGGAAGACTGTGAAAATGTTCCCCTTTCTCTGTGCAGCCTGGAACACTGCATTTCCACCTGTGGTTCTGGCTCAGTAAACCCAACTGTAGGCTAAACAGCTAAACTGGTGTCTTCCATCTACCTCTCTTCATGTTCTTGGGCAGTGAACCAGTTGGCTGGTCTGGATATCAATATCAGAGAGTGACAAAAGTACAGACCAGAACCAAATAAGGCAACATCTCCAATTTTATGTCAACTCAGGGCTTCATTTGGATTTGCCCGTTTTATGGTGGAAGTTTAGAAATGCAAGATTTGCAAAGAAAGGAGGTGTTGATGGAGTTTGAACTTCTCTGTACATCAATTTCACCCACTGAACCTTTCTCCAAAGATCCTTTCTTGTACTTCAGGTGGTGCAGGATTCAGCAACCCGCTCCTCTTTCCATTTCTTCACCCTGTTCTTATGCGGCTCCACTGGCTTCCTGTCAGGCTCATTATGCAGTTCAAAATTCTTCTGCTTAGATTCAAGGTCCTTTAAAGCCTCATCCCTCCCTACAACTAGATCTTAGACTTAGACAACTTTTACTGCCATTTTGTAAACTCAGAGTGTAAACAAAACAAAAGTTTAGTTTTGTACAGTTTTTATGACATTTCCATTCCTTAAAGTGCAGCAGTGATCAAACGTAGTGTGGGAGAAAAAACATGGTGCAAAAAAAAAACACGTTAATATGGAAGTTCAGAGCATTAAATAAACATTGTGCAATTATGCAGTTTTGGTTGAGTGTTGTCAGTTTGATGCAGAGTCTGTGACACATAGGTCTACCCTTAATTTTTACTTCCTGTTCCATAC
>NW_015152904.1:19594-26941 GCF_000732505.1 Cyprinodon variegatus | reverse complement strand
TAAAAAATATAACTGCGGATGTCTGGGGGACAGTGATTCGCATACATGTTATGAATGCTGGCGTACCATAAAGAATAAATTATGAACAGTTTAGTTTGTGCCTTCAACTCGTTGCCCAAAGGAAGACGTTACTTGGATATAACGGAATATCTTCAGAACAGCTCTAAATGACACAAAATTCATATGGGGGACTAGAACATGATGTAATAACGTAAAATCAAGGACCCAATGTAAAAAAAATGGTGTTCCCCTTTAAGCTCTAAAGAAGAATCAAAAGTACATGCATTTCAAAATACTTAAGTATTCAAACATACCAATTAGACTGAACAGCTATTCTGGGAATTAATTCTTATTTAAAAAAAAAAAAAAAAAAAGTAGTTTGCTACAACATAAAACACAAACAAAATCTTACCAGTGACGAAAGTGAATAGAGAACCAGAATAAACTGTGAATAGATTTGGGTAAAATGTCCCTTTTTTAACTACTGAACTTATTCCAAATGGTTGTTTGGGTACATGGCAGGCCAGAACCTTTCTCCTCCTGAATATGAATGGAAGTATTGATTTCCTAATTGATGATGAGATTTTGGCTTTATTCATTCGCTATGGTAAGATTCTATTAAGACTGTTGTTCAGCAACAAAATCTTGAGATTGATCAAGAGCAAAATGAAGGACAAACGTGAAAAATCACACCAAGGCAACTTTTGGCAAATAAATCAGTGATGCTGGGGACCTGATTTTTATTTTAAAGATTATTTGAAATCTTTGAAATACCGGTACATTTTAAACCACACTTCAAGGAGAGTGGTGGCCTAGTGGTTAGGGAATCAAGCTTGAAATCCCGAGGTTCTGTGTTTGAGCCCCATTCCCACAGACTGCCACTCTGGGTCTCTGAGCAAAGACCCTTAACCCCACACTTCTCCTTGGGTACTGCACAATGGCAGCCCACTGCTGGGTTAAATGGGGATGGGTTAAATGCAGAGGTAAATTTCTCCATTGTGGGATCAATAAAGTTCAATTATTATTATTATTCCTCCCACAGTCCAAAAAAAAATAAAAATGACTGTGGAGTTAATTGGCTACTCCAAATTGTCCTTCGGTGTGAGGACAATTTGGAGAAGCCATTTTTATAAATCACTTTGCGTATCACTTTTATAATCACAGTATTGTGTCTCTGTGTTCTCCGGCGACAGACTGGCGACCTGTCAAGGGCATACCCCGCCTCTCGCCCATAGAATGCCCGTGATAGGCACCAGTTGACTGTGACCCTGACAAGGACTAAGCGGGAGAAGATGGATGGATGGATGGATGGATGGATGGATGGATGGATGGATGGATGGATGGATGGATGGATGGATGGATGGATGGATNAGAGGAGAGAGAAAGTTCTTTAAAATGTATAACTGCACTATCTGATAATGATCTGCTAAATTTGAACCTTCTTTTGGGGGAGGAGAACTCTGTTAAAGTAATCCTGAAGGTTATTAGAAAGTGGTCAGAGAGGACAGGGTTGTGAGGAAATACTGTTATTTCTTCACATTCTATGTTCAAGTCCTTCTGCCCAATGTGGATTTGCATTCAGCTCAAAGAGAAGTATTTTGTCTTCACATGGGGAATCCATTTTCTGCATGGCACTCAACCCTGACTGAGGTACGCTTGGTAATGTTAATCCATTCCCTTTTGGTCTTGACCATGTACTCATCCACTGGCGTGGTACTAACCTGTTCCACAATAGCGGGTACGTGTTCTACAAAAGCTGCTGGCTGGCCTGGGAATGCTGCCCTTACTGCCATACTTAACCCTTCCCTGTCAGGAGTGCTCGAACATCGCAGCTCAATATCTAAAATAATCTTTATCACATTAGACCCAAATCATAGGCTGAGCAAGCTTACCACCCTTCATTACAAGTGTGGGGGCAATAACTTCTGTGCTGGATGCAGCCCCTGAAGCCAATCTGAAAGTTATCTCAACTCAACCTGTATATGGCATGCTCTCCCCATTCGCTGCCTGTGTTAAGTCCAAGATTTCTAAAATGTCTCTTAGTCTTTCATCTGGCAGGTGTGATTCTTTCCATTCCTCATCAATTATGGTCACTTGGGAGCCTGAAGTGGTCACTACTGCCACATCTATAACAGTGTGTGCAATAATCTTCAGTTGCACTGTGTTGGCAGTTAAAATATTTTCTTCTCTGGTCACGATTTGGTGGGTGAAAACTGTACTGTGGGGCAAACCTTTGCTGGTACGGGACAATTCCCCCTCGGTGTCTGGAGCTTGGAGCCAACCAGCATCCCTGTGCCAACTCTTGCACCTGCTGATCTGAAAACTGCAACTCTGATGCGCCATCAGCCACGCCTTCTGCCAGTGGCTGTTTCAGCATGTCCTGGGGCTGTTGCATGGACTCCCTAATGAGAGAAACTTCAGCTTTAAGATCTTTTTAATAACGCCATCTCAGATTTACTTTCCTCAAGTTGGGAAAGAACACTTGGGGAAACTTTACTCTTTTGTTGAGTTGGTTGATTTTCATTCTTTTTGTCGGGTTCATTTTTTTTAAGAAGAACTGAAATACAGACTTATCGATATTATTCCTGCAGGAAGGGGAGACAGTTGAACCCCAGACTCAAACATACTGTCTCCCACTGAACCTCCTCTGCAGAGCTTTTATTAACAGAACATGACGCATGGTTACAAACAGAGTATTGTTCTGACAGAACAATTGATCAGTTCATGAAGACAGAATGCTCCATCAGAATGACAAGGCAGGATGGTCTCCTGACTGGATCATTAGACAGGAGTGGAGCATCCCCTTGCACAAATGTTTCATAAGCACACATTAATTTCATAATCATCAATGAATAAACCTGACACTTTTCAACAGGAGCATCACTGGACTGAGTTGAATGGACAGTAACAGATCTTTGTGACTCTGACATTCTTTTCTTGTTCTGCCTCTCATTCTCATAAGCACATGCTGTGTTCATTCGCTCTAGTAACAATTAATCAGAGATGTCAGCTTGATCCAAATAAGGCTGAAGATCTCACCTGATATTGTCATTATGCAGGCCAGTTAACACAGTATGAAGAAACATCCTCTGCACTAACCCAGGGTCGTACTGGAGACCTGACTAAGATTTCTGTGAAGCAAACAGAATATTCTGTCTCAGGTCAATGAAGTTCTGTGGAGTTTCTTTGGTGCCTTGTACCTCTGAAGTCAGCTGTTTATGAAGTTCAGTTGCACTTTTCTCTTGATAATGACACCTGAGTTTGCGCCTCAGTGTGGGTAAGGTCAGGTTGGTTCTGCCCTCCAAATAGCTGCACAGTTGCATGCCAGGAGATATTGCCCTTATCACAGCATCCACTATCTCAAGTTCAGGAAACCCTTTGTTTGAACCATGTTCAATCTGTCGTGCCAAACTTGAAAAGGTTAGCTTGTCTTTTTGGCCAGGTTCACTTGATCAGTTCAATTTGACCAGCTATTTTAAAGTCCTTGTGCCAGCGGTGAGTGGCAGTACTGTGAACTACTCTCTGTGCTGGCTGTCTGGTGGGAGTGATGTTGGTGATTTTTGTCTCTGATTTGTTGCTCTCATCCTGTCTTGGTGTGCTTGATAACTGAAACTACAAATCCTCGACTTCCTCCAATCTTCCCTCCTTCATTTTGTCCACCTCCTTCTCTTGATGTGCCAGCTTTGTCAGCTATCTGAAGCTCATAAATGTTGTCTTGCAGGTGGAGTAAATAAGCCATACCTTGATCCTCAAGTTTTTCTAGCTCTTCTCTTTGTAAGTGATTTGAGATTAGTGTGATGAGGGCAGCTCGGCCCCTGTTGGTCGTATGTTCAAACTCTGCTCCAGTAATGGTCAGATAACCACACAGTTCCACCAAACTGTCTCGGGACAGCAGACACAAAGCTCTGATTACTTCAAACTTTAACTCTTCTACTGCTGATGACTCCTTCTTCTCAGCCGAATGTGTGTGCTAACATTAAAGAGGTATCTTACTATTTTTGGGTAGCAGTAGACGCTCTCCTGGTATGCAGAAATACCTCAGATCATATGCCGCTGAATGCCACTGTCGCTGTTTAGCCATCTGCTTCTGATGTTCTGGGTAGTTAAAAGGGATGCGTGACGGCTGGGTACATCTCTTGCAGACGCTTAACCATGCTGCACACCATCCCAGCGGTGCCTCCAAATGTTACACCCCTGTAAAAGGGGAAAATAGAAATACAACACGGACACGATGTAGCTCAGTCAAATCCAATGTTGTAATGGACGAACGAGAGCAACACGGCATTAGCAGTCGAAAACAGATCATTCGATCCCAACTAAAAACTTACAGTAAGAGAGAGTTAAACTTAATAAAACAGCAAACAGAATTGTTACTTCCCAACACAAAACACTGAATAGAAAAGCATTCTACATACAGTTTTATTTTTATCTTATTAACTTTTTTAACTAAGAAGAAGAAAACCAATGGATTATCGATCTCTTGATCATTCAGTCGTAACATTAATAATAATGTTCGTTTCTATCATCTTATGCAAAATGACAATAAAAGTTGTCTAATTCTAAGTTACAATGGTTGTAGTCTGGATTCAAATTCTTTGATTGCTGGACTTTATTGATCCCACAGTGGAGAAATGTACTTAAATTCAAACACCTTTCTCTCTTGTGCCTGAAGTATCTTTCTCTGCCATTCAGTCTGGGTAAAATTTGACCGGGACTGATGTGTTTCCCTGCAGGAGCAGATTTAGGGCAAGAGTCCCTCTGTTGCCCTTAGTGGACAGGAGGCCAAGATGGTCTTTGAGAAAGTTTGTCACTAAAGTGTCTGAACCCTCATCTTCTCTGGGTAACTTATAAAGCTTAGTGGGTTTTTCTCTTTTCCCTCCCAGTTTGGAGGGAATGTTAGAGATCTGGGTTTGCTTTGCTTCGGTTTATTCTCCTGAAGCCTCCGTTTGCTGTAATCATTGGTCAATGGTTAACTGTTGTTGGTTGTTTTTTTAAATTTCCTTTGGTTGCATCTAATTCTATCTTTTTTTCAAAGCTTCTTTTTTGTTTTCCACCATCTATAGACATGTTGTTCAGTTCCTTTTTTATTTTCATTGTAAATTGTTTCTTTTGTAATTTTTCTGCTTTGCTATTTTTTCATCAGTTGAATCTGCAATATGATCATTTGAATTATAAACTCTGTTTCACTTCATATTAGTTTATCTTTATAGCATCAATTAACAGTAAATATCGTTTTCATGCTTTAGATGAGTGAATGTAATTTCTATTCATTTAATGCTTATACAATATTTAAAGCTACATTGTCAGTTCTACCCAAATAAACATCAGTTTGTTATTCAAACAGATTAAAATGTTTGTGTCTAGGAAGGTCCAGCAGATGGCGTCGCTGCATTGGCTTTGCTACAGTCAGTCAGACTCTTTGCTTTGCTCCATCCCTCCACCACTAAACAACATCCAGTCCCTGATTGGCTGCTATTTCAGAAGAACCAAATATGTTTTGTTTCCATCTCAGGTGTTGCTTTGCTGTCGGTTCGCCACAGTCACTCCGTTGGGCGTGCAACAAGCAACGCTCATTTCATAGGGATGGAATCTGAACACCATGATGCTGTGCTCACACTGCCAGGGGTGAATCTAAAGGAGAGG
Organism: Cyprinodon variegatus; assembly: GCF_000732505.1. Lineage (NCBI taxonomy): Eukaryota > Metazoa > Chordata > Actinopteri > Cyprinodontiformes > Cyprinodontidae > Cyprinodon > Cyprinodon variegatus. The sequence continues at coordinate 21,298 of NW_015152904.1, read as the reverse complement.
CTAGGGGGGCCACAGCCATCTCTAGCCAATCGCTGTCCATCCTTGACCCTGAACTGTTTTTGGTGCCTATCAGTTTTCTTCACCCCTCTGTCCATATCGGCCTGTCTGCCCCCCCCCCGGCAGCTCTTCGTAGTTCTGCTGCAGAAGGTCCAGCTTCCTGAGTACTACAACCAACCGCTCACTGCTGCAGCAGGAACATAGTTTACAATCATGAGTTATCATGCAAAACAAAGTATATTGGTGGATTGGTTTCATTTTGATATTTTCTGGGATTTTTTTTCTGTCTGGCACTTTTGCTGTTCGGTGCATCTGCATAGTGCCTCCTGTTGGGTGAGAGGAATTCAGGATCTCGATGCAGGAACCACTGCGGCGTCGGGCCAAACATGATCAACCTGGCCTCTGAAACAACACCTGCACCATGGCTGAGAGTGGAAACTCATTTTTAGGATTTTGGTTTCCTTTGCAGCCTTCACCGTTCACACATTCAGTATGAGCCTGTTAGGTGACCAAAGGTTTGAGTTAAAGCATAATGATATTTAATTAATGAACATTTTGAAATAAAGGAAATCGAGTCAAGTTGATTCATTTTCATTTATTACCTAAAATCCCTGCTATCCTTTTAATAAAATCTCAGTATATGATGTGAGAAGAAGAATATTATAAATTAGTTTGGGATTTTTATTCCAAATAAATGACAAAAGGTTTTTTAAACATTGCATTGTGCCATAATTTGTAGAAGGGAATGACTAAAGTGGTAAGCAGACTTTAACAGGCACATGATTGAAAAACTGAAAAAACTGAATAAAAACGACTTGGAATTCAGAAAAACCAGAGAGCCTCAAACAGGTGAGTATAATCAATAGAAAATGTATTAACAAATAAAACCAATTTAAACAAAACACTCAGCAAAACATTAAACACATTAAAGGAAAAAAAGTAAGAAAATTGTTTAAGGTCAGGCTTGAGAATAAAAATGCAAAATGTCTCCAAAGCTTTAGTCCACTATAGATTTAACAGATAAAGAAAAAGACCACCAATCGTTGACATCAAGTCTTCTTTGCTCGGTTCTGGATCCAGATCCTGTTTCTACTCTGGTTGCTGGATAAGTTTCGGTTTGCAGGAACTTCTGATCATGTCTACATGGACATCAAAACATTTTTCCCATTTTTCATCATTTATTCTCGTTCTGATTCGTTCAGTCATATCATTTTTCGCAGCTTCTTTTAAAGTAGTATGCAGGACACCTTTGCTTTCTCCAAGAATAAACTTGTAATAGTTCCGTTTTTTGTCACGTTTACAACATTTCTTCCAGTCGAATGCTAAAATCACAGCTAGCACTATAAAGATAAAGAGAAGAACCCCAAATCCAATGCTCTGAAAAGAGAAAAGAGAGGTGCTGGTATTTAGTTATATCATTAGACGGTATATACATTAATGTAATAAAATCTGCTGCTAAATAAATCACTTACCCTAGATGTATTCTTCTGATATGCAATTGTTGATTTATCTTCAGATGTGTAGGTGTTTGGATCTTTGCAGGCTAAATCTGTCTGACTGAAACAGCAAAGAAACCAGTCTCCATCAAGGAGCACTGAGATCCCCCACAGGAGGCTGACTAGAAATGCTTTAAAAATGTGATAAACCAATAGTCCACAGAAAAAGGTCTTTTGTGTTCTCTGTGTTTGATTATTTTCCGCCTGCTGG
>NW_015152904.1:17396-19379 GCF_000732505.1 Cyprinodon variegatus | reverse complement strand
GTTTTGTTCTTGGTTGTTTTCTTCTTGGTCATTTTGTTCTTGGTCGTTTTCTTCTTGGTCGTTTTCTTCTTGGTCATTTTGATCTTGGTCGTTTTGTTCTTGGTTGTTTTGTTCTTGGTTGTTTTGTTCTTGGTCGTTTTCTTCTTGGTCGTTTTCTTCTTGGTCGTTTTCTTCTTGGTCATTTTGATCTTGGTCGTTTTGTTCTTGGTCGTTTTCTTCTTGGTCGTTTTCTTCTTGGTCATTTTGTTCTTGGTCGTTTTGTTCTTGGTTATTTTGTTCTTGGTCATTTTGATCTTGGTCGTTTTGTTCCTGCTCATTCTGTCCGCAGCAGACACAGGTACATTCAAATCTCCAGGCTTTTAGAAAAATCTTGTCTATGCAGATCATCAGGAAAAAAATGATGAGAGTAGGTCCAACCATATATATCCAGCAGTTAATGGAATCATCATTGCAGGAGCAGAGCACGTCCCTCTCAAGCAGAACATTGTAGGTAAAACTTACAATGATCACGATAAAGATGCTAAATTTTTGAAAGGGAAAATTTGCCAGCCAGCCCTTCATTTTCGGTGGTGAGGTCTGAGTCTGCCAACAACTGAAACCTGAAATGTTTTGACGTACTGACAAGACATAGGGTACTTCCTGTTTTCAGAAAAAAAATATGAAAAAAGGTGTGTACAGCAACGCAAGAAGCCATGCTTTGATTCTTCATTTGCAGGTACAATCCACAATCCTTTATTTGTCTTTATTTTTCTGCTCAAGTTTAAGCTGCAGAATCTGACTGTTAATATTAACCTCCCAATGAGGCTGACATGAGAACATTGATTCTAGTTTTACATCAGCTATCTAAATTTTACGTGTTTTCTCCAGCTGTAACACAATAAAATAAAACATCTTAAAGCCTATTTAAAGAATAAGCAGCAAAATATTACAGCTTTTTAAGTCCAGCTGGTTTACTCAACCTTTCATGAAATATACCTTTGATTAATAAATTAACACATGTTTAATAATTGAAGCAAGTCTTAAGCACATCTCTCATTGTGTCCAAACTACAGCAAACAATCATGTCCTCAGAGCAGATAATTAGGGCTGAGTTTACATGACCTCTACTGGTCTAGGGTCAGAGAAAGAACTGCTGTCTTGTACTGGATTGACTAATTTAAAAAGGGAGCAAAACATTTACAGAGCTCAAATACATTTTTTACAAGACTAAAAATACAGAATTGTAGCCAAGGCTCATGTCAGTTACCCACCACATACCAACCCCCTTGGCAACAGTTGGCATCACAGAGACATTTACTCTCATCTGACTCACTCACTACCAGTGTTGGCCACGTTACTTTGAAAAAGTAATTAGTTATAGTTACTGGTCACTTCTCCCAAAAAGTAACTGAGTTAGTAACTGAGTTACTCCCCAATAAAAGTAACTAGTTACTAGTAAAAGTAACTTGCCTTTCTCGCCCCCGTAACCCTCCCCACCCAGCCCCCACCTTCTCGCCGTGTGTTTCTAAAGCCAGCTGAATAGAGCGGACGACAAAGACAAGAACCTGCAGAGAGTTTAGCATTTATTGCAACTCAACGTAAATGACATCAGAGGGGAACGCTATCTGACGGGCCTATAAACCCCGTCAGATAGCCTTCCCCCTGCTTAACATGGGGGGAACGTTATCTGATGCGGTGTAAATATCATCAGGCTGCATCACCTCTACTCATGGCTGTGAAGTTTTTTAACAGGGCGTTCAGATCTGGTGAGTGAATGAAATTAATAACTGGGGATGTCTAATTCTGAAATCCTGTATTTTGGTTGTTATAGATACTGCAACATCCATCCATCCATCCATCTATCCATCCATCCATCCATCCATCAATCCATCCATCCATCCATCTATCCATCCATCCATCCATCCATCCATCTATCCATCCATCCATCCATCCATCAATCCATCCATCCATCCATCTATCCATCCATCCATCCATCCATCCATC
>NW_015152904.1:4351-14025 GCF_000732505.1 Cyprinodon variegatus | reverse complement strand
ATTTTGTGTTATTCTAGTTTTTTTTATTTTTTTTTATTTATCCTTTATTTAACCAGGTAATACCCATTGAGATTAAAAATCTCTTTTGCAAGGGAGACCTGGCCAAGATAGGCATCAAAATTACATCACATCATTACATACGTACAAAGACACACACATAAAAGCCAAATATGCACTTACAATAACATTTCAATTAAAACATATGAGGGAGTCTAACTCAAAACATCTAATTCTCAGCTTAAAAGTATTCAAAGGAACCAATTTACTAAGTTTCGTGTTATTTTGCAGCAAATTCCATGTAAAGGGAGCAGAGTAAGCAAAGGCCTTTTTACCCAGCTCAGTACTGACACGTGGGACAGAAAACAAGACAACAGCCTGAGAACGGAGAGAGTAATGACCAGTACTTTATTCATAAGAAGTGAACATAAATAAGATGGAAGCGCACCAAGAACAGCCTTATATATAAATATATACCAATGACAAAGCCTGTGTGTAGCCAAGGCAGACCACCCTACACCAGAATACAGCTCACAGTGATGGGTGCGAGCTTTACAATTAGTAATAAATCTCAATGATGCGTGAGGCTGCGTCAATCATCTGCAGGCATTGAGCAGATTAATGCATATATAATATATCACCATAGTCCAGCACGGTTAAAAAAGTGGATGCCACCAATCGTTTTTTTACATTAAAAGAAAAGCACAGCTTATTTCGAAAGTAAAAATCCAATTTTAGTCTCAACTTTCTCACTAGACAGTGAACATGAGGCTTAAATGATAGGTGGTCATCAATGACAATACCAAGATACTTATAAGTTGAAACTATCTGTATTTCACGACCATCAAGAGTAACCACTGAAGGAAAATTCAGTGACCTGTTCCGAAGGTCTGTGAAAAGCATACATTTAGTTTTTTCTGCATTGAGCACAAGTTTCAACTGTNTTATGTTGTGTAATTTTCTTTTTCTTCGAATTGATATTATAAAACTGGTATCGAAAAAAAGTATCGTTCTGGAACCGGTATCGAAGTGAAGGTATCCGTATTTGTACCGGCACCGAAAATTTTTGAACTATACCCAGCCCTAGTTAGCAATGCATCAAGCCGTTTTTTTAGTGAGTAAATGTATATACTTTTGGGCTCATTAGTGTTTCTGTACCTTAACTGGTCTAAATCAGCACTCAGCTTAATTTCAATGAATTAGTTTATTTCAAACCCTTTGCTGTTTGTCTGAGTATTAATCAGAACCGTGATCACCAGAGGTTTCTCTTTTTTTGCCCGACTGTCGTATAAAAGTCACTCTGTGTCCCCCATTCCAAAGGGATGCACCCATTCGCCTGTTTCAATTTGCATTTTCTCGAAACAAAAACAAGACTTTGTTGTGGCACTGTATTTACTGACATTTTCAATTGAAAATGGACGGGAAGTGAAACGTCTTCAAACTTGAAAACAAACTCCAGTTGATTGTTTTTTTTTTTAACTCATTCTGTGTTTGTTTGTTTTTTACAGGGGACCAATAAAAAGGACACAATGCGAGTACATGTACACACGAAATTCTGCTTCCTGTGCGTTATCACCTTCATCTTTCATCACTGCAACCATTGCCACGTGGAAGGGCATGACCACGCCAGCGACTTACATCAGCACAGCGACCTACAGATTTCTGAGGCTCCGTATGTTCGTTCCACCACCGTATCCCCGGACTCAAACAGTCCTGAAGGGCCACCTCTAGAGGAAGAACAGCGTTACTACATCCAACAGCTGTTTAGGCGCTATGGGCAGAAGGATCGCTTGGATTTCCAGGGTTTTGAGAGTCTCCTCCATAGCCTGGGTTTAGGATCAGTTAAATTGGTTGCCGTGGATCATGAGGATATCGGTCATGACCACGTGGCACACCTCGACCTGCTGGATGTGCAAAATGGGCTACACTCACATACATCCTCCAGTAAAGTCCACAGTCACGATCATTCGGGCCATAAGCACCATCACCCACACGTAGAACAGGTTCCCACGCGCTGCAGCCCCACTACTGCTACTGGGGGGCCAACAAATCATGACCATAAACACGGTGATGATGATCATGATACCCATGACCACAACCATAATCACACACATGATGAAGACCATCAACACCAGCACACAGAGGTCCAGCCTGACCACAAAGACCCGTCTTCTACTCCCCATCAGAGCCCCACAAACCACAGCAGCGACCATCACAGTCATAAAGAGCATAGAGATGAGCCAGCACTGCCAAGTGTAACGCCGACGGAAAATCCTGCAAGGACCAGGAAGCCGGGAAAGGTCAGAGGTCAGGGCAGGTCAAACAAGTTCCCTTCAACTGAAGCGCCTCCAACTGATGATCATGACCACAGTGGCGCTCACAAAGACAAGAGAGAGGCTCCAGGGTTGGCTGCCTCATCGGGGCTCATAGCACATGCAGGACACTCGCACCAGCATGAGGAGGTAGGACTTCACCATGAATCATAATCACATTATCAGTTTTTGGATGCCTCTGTGTTTGTTCTCTTCACCCCAAAAAGTTCTAAGTGTTTAGCTGTGTAATCCAATGAGTTGTTGTTTTAAAGTCTGCGTTTTTTCCCGGTATTTACGTTCTTTTTGAACATGTTTCCTGCCCACACAGTGCTTGAACCTGACTCAGCTCCTCACCTACTATGGCCTGCAGCCTGACTCCGTCATCTCCAAGAGTGAGTTCACCTACCTGTGTCCCGCCCTCCTCTACCAGATAGACAGTCGCGTCTGTATCCGCCATTACCATCAGGTGGACGTTGAGCAGGAGGCCCTGGAGACTGTCAGTTCTGGTGAGAAGCCAAACATTTATCGTATGTTTTTTTTTTTTTTTATCCTTTATTTAACCAGGTAATACCCATTGAGATTAAAAATCTCTTTGCAAGCGAGACCTGGCCAAGATAGGCATCAAAATTACATCACATCATTACATACGTACAAAGACACACAAAAGCCAAATATGCACTTATGATAAAATTTCAATTAAAACATTGACATGTGAGGGAGTCCAACTCAAAACATCTCTTTCTCAGCTTCAAAGGAACCAATTTACTAAGTTTCAAGTTATTTTGCAGTAAATTCCATGTAAAGGGAGCAGAGTAAGGCCTTTTTAGCCAGCTCAGTACTGACACGTGGGACAGAAAACAAGACAACAGCCTGAGAACGGAGAGAGTAATGACCAGTACTTTTTTTCATAAGAAGTGAACATAAATAAGATGGAAGCGCACCAAGAATAGCCTTATATATAAATATATACCAATGACAAAGTCTCCGTGTAGGCAATGCAGACCACCCTACACGAGAATACAGCTCACAGTGATGGGTGCGAGCTTTACAATTAGTAATTAATGATAGGCTGCGTCAATCTGCAGGCATTGAGCAGATGAATGCATATATAATATATCACCATAGTCCAGCACAGTTAAAAAAGTGGATGCCACCAACCGTTTTTTTACATTAAAAGAAAAGCACAGCTTATTTCGAAAGTAAAAACCCAATTTTAGTCTCAACTAGACAGTGAACATGAGGCTTAAATGATAGGTTGTCATCAATGACAATACCAAGATACTTATAAGTTGAAACTATCTGTATTTCACGTCCATCAAGAGTAACCACTGAAGGAACATTCAGTGGCCTGTTCCAAAGGTCTGTGAAAAGCATGCATTTAGTTAGTTTCAACTGTAGCAAAGTATTTTGGACCACATTAAAAGCTGAAAAGCAGATCTCCAACTTTCTGCATAAAGGCATGACTTTATAGTCCCTCTGAGTCAGATCACATAGTGCCTGAGGGTTGGCTTCATAGTCTTCATGTTTATAAGGTCTTTAAATTTGATCAGGTCAAATACCTCTGCAAGCGACTCGCGTTAAAATGGCCTCTGCTCTGATCAGCATGCTGTGGGAAACACCAGAGCTGGTTCCTGCTAATTGACGTGACACCATTGAGCGCAAAGTACCGATACAACACTCCACGCCAGTCACAACCTGAAACAACTCTTCTTATGGTGAGAGGGATTTCGAGAGAGAGAAGAGTGAAACAATACTGCACACTTACTACACGCTGGCTTCCTTACATGCTACTCTCCATTGTTTACTTTCCTGTAGGGTTAGGCGATAAAGGAAATTAATTTCGATTAATTCTTGTTTTTAAAAGTTCACCATTTGGTTTTTTGCTAAATCGTAAAATCTAGAAAGTATCTTCTTCTGCATAATTTACTTGCGCGTTTGCTTCCGCCGCCTCTTTCCACCCAATAGCATGCTGCACTGCTTACTCACGCCATAGCTGCCGTCCAATCTGAAGAGTTGGTACTGAGAAAAGGGACTCGTTGTTTCGTTGATTATTTGGAAGTGGTTCGGCTTTGACAAGGCCGATGTGGAGCAAACTACAGTAGTGTGCAACTAACTTGTTTCAGCATCTCCGGCAAAGGCACCCCACAGAATGGGAGCTTTGGGAGTGCAGCGTCGGTAGCATGGGTAAAGACAAACATGACCACAACAAGAAAAGACCTACAGAGGAGGATTAGAGCTAACTAATTTGTAAATATTGTTTCAGTTTGATATGGAAAATAAGTCAGAATTCTGACTTTAATCTCAGAATTCTGACTGAATTCCGACAGCTAGCTAACATGTTAGCATCAAGCCGTAGCCATGTCTGTTTTAGAGACTAGGGCCATTTCTCCATTCACTAGAACGGGAGTACGGACTCCTGTTCTCACCTAGTATGTTCTTGAGAAGAACACAGTAAAGTCTGGACTTTGTGAGAACGGGAGCACGCAGCATAAATATGGGTCAATTGGAACAGAAGCGTACTTGTGACGTCACCACACGCTCAGCTCGTCTGCATTTCACCTGTTATTAATAGTCTCTAGATAATAATAAATAACTTTTTTCATTTAGTGGGTGAATAATAATAATTAACACAGTCAGATAAACACAAATTAAATTAACATTTTGCCAAATAAAACAAAAAAAAATCGCCATCAGAGCCAGCGGTCCTTCACACAGGGCTATGCTGAGACAGGGCTGCTAAATCGGTAAATGGACCATATAGTGACGCATTAAAGTATAATATTCTTGCCTCAAATGATCTTAAAATGTACTTTTATTAAACAACAAAAGAAAAGTGCGCGATTGAAAGCTGCTGCTGCTGCTGTGCATGCTGGGACAGCTGTCAATCTCAAGAACGGATAAGTCTGCTCTGATGCATACTCGATAAAAAGGGCGGGGCGAGAACAACACCCAGGGATTTGGTGCATTCTCGGTCTGGCGTTCTCGGCAATTGGAACAGTGCTCGGGCTGAGGCTGATGACGTGTCACGACTACATCAGAAAGCTCAAGAACGCATATTGAGAAACGGCCTAGCTCTCTTTTTAATCATCTCTGGTCTTCCATTAATGAAATAGCAACATTGGGGACGCCTCCGGCACGTAAAAATGTGCTTAATTTCGTCATTTTCCACCATTGTGTTACATTGTGTTAGGGGCCCCCCGCCCCTTCTGCAGACACTCTGCTGGTACCGGAGGCCTCTGTTAGGTCAAATCTACATCCGCTCTACACTATGCGTATTTCCTTTTTGGTCCCTTACAGGCTGGTTTTGTTTGTATGACCGCCATTGTGAAAAAAACGACTGAAGATGGACGAGCTAGAAGAGCGAGATGCGCGAGAATGCTGGGACCTTTTGTTTTACCTGGATCCCCGCTCTTTTTCGCCTTCATGTCCCTTTGTTATCGCAAAAAATTTATCCCACTTCTTCACCGCCTTGACCTTATCCAGACCCAGTACCTGATTGTCCCTCTTGCGTTGTGGCGTGGAATAACAAAGCGCAGACCACGCTTTAATATCAGGCATAACTCAAAAATGTATGCATCATACCTGCGAAAAGCTAACTGCGACACACTGCAGGAGTATAACCAGGCTGTTAGTGTGTCTAATGACTGAAGTTCTGCCTGATCCATAACAAAACGGAATAGAAACTGTTTATGGTGAACAAAGTAACTGCAACACCATTATATAAAGGGAGAGAGCTGGGTAGCGCTTTGTTCTGTAGCTAACAGGTTAGCCTTTTTTAGCTCGGTCAGTTAGCCATATTAAGCTAAACAACTGTTCGTTCTCTACAAGTAGAATAACTTTTCTTTGTCTAAGATGTCTATGAAAATCATTTTTAAGATGTTCCATTGTTCCTCCTCTGGCCTCAGATCTTAATAAAAAGAATAAAAATAAGCTGAGACTTTTTTGTCACCTTGTTAAATGGCAGAGCTCAGTCTTAGAAGGCAGTACTTTCCTTCAAGATTAACGATGATTGTTTTCTACTTTCAGCTACTTTAGAACGCAAATGAAATGTAAAATAATACAAAATATAGGTAATGATATGTTGAGATTCCAAAAGAGATTTGATCCTTAATAAACGGGTGCCATACAGTTTGTCCGAGTGGAGTTGCCATATGTTGATGTCATTGAGCCGGTCTGGTACCTACACCCTCTTTAACAGAGAGTATAACATTAGCTATGCTAACAGACCAGCTAATATAAAAATGTATGACATTAAGAAAAACGTTCTGTTATTGTTGGCATATTAGCTACGATAATATAATGTTATAAGCTATCATTAGCTGATACGTCAAACATTAGCTATATTTTAGCCGTGTAGATATGCGTTGCTATGGGATACGCTGCCCTCCATTCATTGCTGTGACAGGCAACAATAAAACCTTTTAGGTTTCCACGTGTTAGAGGTTTACTGCTCATACTTTAACAGCAACAGCTTTATAAAAACTATGGGGTATTTAAAATTGTTATGTTAAGATATCTACAACAGTTAGTAAATAAAATCCAGCCAGGAATGTGGCTTAAGGAAAAATGTCTCAGTTTGATTAACTTTCTAAGGACTCCAGTCTTCTTAGTTTTATTTGCATTTGAAACCAGAAATCACAGCGTTGGTCAGTTAATCAGTAACGACTTCTCGAAATAAAACTCATAAAACCATAAGCATTTCACACAGATAAGAGCAGAACCTGTGATCACTCAGCTTCGCCGTGCAAATGGAAGAAATTGAAGTTCTTCATTAATATTTGTGTATCAGTTTATATTATTATACATGCAGTGTTAAGGATGATACTCCATTGTTTAAATAATGATTCTTCTTAGTAGTTTGATTTTACTTTTTACTGTAAAGTTTCCTGGAAATTGTGAAGCCATTCAAGTCGTCATTAACACTGTGCACCTTAGCGAGAGGTGGGGGGTCATAAAATGTTCTGCTCAGCCTAATTTAATGAGAAATAGTGGTAAAAATCTGCTTTTGCTGACAGATAATCATTGCAGCTTCAACGATTTGAACTTTTGTTTTTCAGCTAGCGCGGAATAAAGCCACAGACACTTAAGTTCAGTTGTGAGGATGTTCAATTATTAAACAGGGTCCCCTCCGGAGGAACCCACATCACATGAGCCTCAGGCAGCCCCACGCTGCCGCTCACAATAGTCATAAAAATGGTAATGATGACAGGAGAGACGGCACAAACAAGTCAAAAGGGCAGCAATGGCTCCTCATTAGTGGGAAACTAGAGGAGTTAGACTCTCAGAAATGGCGCGCCAAGATTGGAGCGTAGACATGAGGAAACGCTGCAGAGCTGCCTATCATCTACCTCCTGCTGGCCTTCACGGGGGAGCTCAGAAAATGTGCCGGTCCTTCTCTGGCTCTCACTCCCCCTCTCTTTGCTGAGCCAATTAGGAGGGCCTAAGCGACACTGTGGGCCATTTCTCTGAGCCATGGCTCACAGGAGACGTGTAATTGGAGAGACGCCGCAGACCAGTCGCTCTCCATTTCTTCTCTTTTGTTCCTTTATCACCAGCCTCCATCGCTCTGCTGCAGCCCCTCTGCACACCTCAGAACCACACCTGCATCAAGGTAATGAGCTGCATGAGTGTGAGGGAACTCCGGTGATGGACTGTCTGGCTGATGTACAGTTGCCTCTCAGGGCTGCTCGCTCTGATGGCGACAAATAGGAAAGCAGTGAGCTGTAAAAGCTTCTCTGTAAGGCACCATGAAAACAGGAAGACAACAGTAAAATAAAAGTGCGAAGGTTATGTGTGATGTTTGGCCCTCCTAACTATGCCTCGATATTTAAATGCGGTCTCCTGCGAGGCTCTATGTCAGGGGTCGGCAACCCAAACTGCTCAAAGAGCCATTTTGGACCAAAAAGAACAAATCTGTCTGGAGCCACAAAAACGCAAGTCTTATAAGAGTCGCATGTGTCAACACGGGCTCTAAGTATATTAGCCCACTATAAAAAAAGGAATATGTGACCCTAAATCAGACGTCACCAATGCGGTGCCCGCGGGCACCAAGGGGCCCTCAAGGACCACATGGGGTGCCCTCTTCGTCTTCTGAAAACAGAAGAACTCACTCAGTGGGTTAAGTTTAATTTTTTTTTTATATTCTGTTGCTCTTCTTTTTAATCATTTATATATTATTTCCTCATGTTAACTATTTCATCATATTTCAGTGGTTTCAAAATGACAATATTAAAAAGAAAATTATAAAAGAATAAAATAAGAATAAAAATGAGTTTTTATGGATGAGATTTACTGTAGGGGAACACTGATCCCTCCAGTTCATAGGTCAGTATTGGTAGCTCTTCCTATGATTCGGTAGCCATGAAGTAGCCCTCAGCCTTAAAAAGGTTGGTGACCCCTGCCCTAAATACACTCCTGATCAAAATCTTAAGACCAGTCAAAAAATTGCAAGAATTAGCATTTTGCACTATTGGATCTAAACAAGGTTCTAAGTAGAGCTTCACAATGTTAAAAGAAGAAAGAGACAAAAACTTTTGAGCGGCGAAATTAATTAAAAACTACATTTACACTCAAACATGATTTGTTTCAGCTGATCAAAAGTTTAAGACCATAGCTCAAAAAAAAAAAAAAGTGTTTCCAGGAGGCTAGTGGGAACGTTGCTCCAAGTGTTGAAGATGGCTTCACCAAGGGCATCCACTGTCTGGAACTGATGTCCATTTATGTAAACTTCCCTTGCCATCCATCTCCAAATGTTCTCAATTGGGTTTAGATCCGGGGAACATGCAGGATGGTCCAAAAGAGAGATGTTATTCTCTAGGAAAAACTCCTTTGTCAGGCGGGCAATGTGAGCTGCAGCATTGTCCTGTTGAAAAACCCAATCATTACCACACAGACCAGGGCCCTCAGTCATGAGAAATGCCCGCTTCAACATCTCCACATAGCCAGCTGCTGTTTGATGCCCCTGCATAAACCCGAAGCTCCATTGCTCCATAATAATTATTTCTGATTAAATGTTTATCCTGGAGCAAATGTCACACAGTAGCATGAGGTGAGGGACGAGCAGTGAACGCTCTCACCAGGTGGAATTCACCGTGCACCACCCTTCACTGCAATTGGATTTGAGGAAAAAAAATTGTAGAAAATTCCCATCCCTGCATCAGAGCGCTACCTGTTCGATCTGTGGACGGTTTTGCAACAAACCTAGCAAGAGTAGTGGAGTTTGAAGATGCAATCCACTCCTTAAAGGAATAGTACACCCAAAACATGATTAGCCTTCATTTTCTACTCACCCCCATGCTGAACAACACTCTGGAGTACTTTTTTGATATCTCAAATGCATCTGGAGATCTGGGAGGCTTCTTGCTG
>NW_015152904.1:0-2293 GCF_000732505.1 Cyprinodon variegatus | reverse complement strand
CTGCCGTACGCATTTCTAGCTAAAAGCCTGGCTGTCAATAATTTCTGTAGTTGGCTTTGGAAGGCTTAAAAAAGCTATTTTAAATGGTAGTAATGTCAATGGTCTGGTTCCGTATGAATAGTCGCCAATGATGTGGAGCACATCCCTGTTTCTGAGCTCTACTGAAGCTTCCTTTAACTAGCAGTAGATTTTGCTCGTGCAGCATTTTTCTTGTTAACTCACTTTTTTCTTTGCATGCCTTTAATATTTGCTGAACATTTCTGTATTTGCAGCATGTTTGCAACCGTCTGCCACACAGAAAGCATCAGAATGCAAAGAGAACATAAAAACTGAAGTTGATCAGGGCGGGTAGTGTCCCAAAGCTTCTTGCTGGTTCTGTAGCTCCTCAGCTGACAGTGAGCGTCTCCGCAGCAACCAGCCCCGCCCTGCTCTGACATTGAATTTCATCCTACATTAAACCTTCGGTCATCTCTGACGGGAGAATCACAAACTTTTCTCCGCCAACTCGCTGTGCGTGGAGGCGGCCGACAGGCAGGCTGACACTTTAAATGATCGCGCACCTTTTCCACTTCTTCTTTTCTGTTTCACGTCTCATGACTGCAGCCTTGAATGAAAAATGAGGTTAACGCTGCAGAAATGTCACATTGCGTTTTTTCCTTTAGGCGTCACATGTCATCACAAGGACACATGGAAGAAAGGTCTTCTTACATGGAAAAAAAATAATAGGATTCCCTCAGCAGGCTGCTGAGGGATGAGAAACATGCAGCTGAAGGTTCAATCCCAAACCAGGTGTGACCCTGCAGGGCAGAATAAAGAAAGGGAACCCCTGGTCTGTGTCCACCCTTTCTCTATTCTCTGACCTGAGCTCCTGGGTCACCACAGTTATTATGTATGAGATCAGAACTCCTCCCTGGATATTATATGTTCCAACTCAGCATCCATGTTTGCTCCTCCCTGCATCCTTATGTTCTAGTCTAGATTTTCTCTTCGCCTTCATCACTATAGCTGCCTCTCCTTTTTCTGTACAGTCTGGGTCTGGCTCTGGGGCTTCGTCTCCATCACCATCATCAGCCTGCTCTCTCTTCTCGGGGTGATTCTGGTTCCCATCCTCAAACAGTCCTGCTTCAAGTTCCTGCTCACCTTCCTGGTGGCGCTGGCCGTGGGCACGCTCAGCGGAGACGCTCTACTTCACCTGCTGCCTCACGTGAGTCCCGTTCACCCCCAATCAGAATCCAATCCAAAAATAAGTTAAAAGATGGACTTAAAGTTATTAACAAGTGTCTCACTCATGCACCACCGCACAACAAAGTCACACATGTGCGAGAAACTGCCTCTCCGAGAGGAGAACATTGCTCTTCAGGCGCAGTTGGGATCTCACCGCGGTACGATTTTCTAACCAGCGGTCACGCTCAAGCATCTCTGTCCTCGGACTGATTTTCTCCCTACGTGAAGGAAAAGGTGCTCTGACAGGTTGGGCAGAGAAAAAATGTCTTCTCTAAGCCTCCTCCTCATTGGGCCTTGAAGACGTGATCAGGGAAGTAGTGTCAGGCCCAATCAGAAGGAGGCTTACAGAGGAAGTTTGTCTCTGCCCAACCTGTCAAAACACAGGGTTTCCGCGGGACACTAAAAATCATTAAAATAGATTTTTTTTAAATTAAGGCCTTAATTGGTATTAAAATTCATTAAATGTGATTATTGTGGCATTTAAAATGCTTTATTTAAAAACAAAATCCATTTATTAAAACAATTCCTCAGATATATCAGATATAACTGGTTCCGGTTGATCGTAAAGCCGTGAGTTTGGAAAAGAAGCTCGAGGCGGAGAAAAAAAATGCAAACTTCAACAAAATCGGCTGTAAAACAAGGAATTCGGGACATGGCTGCAGCCTGTGGAAGATAAAGATGACGAAGGATTTTGCAGTTTTTTATATGGGTTTGGGACACCAGTGTATGTATATATATATATATATATATATAATATATTAGGGATGGATCGGTTTATGAAAACCGTCCGAACCGTTGGTTCGACTGTCTCGGTTTGCGTGTGTTGCATTCAGTTCATGCGTTGCTCCTTTTTCTCATTGAGGAAGCGATTACACTCCAGAGCAGAAGGTGGCGGTACTGCGACCAAAGCCAACCACCAGTAGTAAACAAGAAGAAGAAGAAGCGAAGCCGCGTAGCCGGGTGTAGCAGAAAAAAATCAGTTATTGTGGAGAATTGTGTGGGTATGGCGAGTGGGAAAGAACAGGAGTTGGAAGACGCGCCAGCAGCACTTTATAGGTCTGCTGTATGG
>NW_015152903.1:16099-27025 GCF_000732505.1 Cyprinodon variegatus | reverse complement strand
AATGGTATCGCCGGTTCCCCCGGACAAATGGCATGAATGGAGCAGGTAAAGGCACAGAAATAGACATCCTCGTCGCCAATGTTGTGTTGTGTTGCTATATTGAAGTAATCGAAATTAAGTAGCCTCAGTCTGGTTCAGCTTCAGTCCTTTCTTTTTATTTTCCGTCTCCTTCTCCTCCTCACTCACATACAGCAGTATCACATATCCATGTACAGAGCTCCCCCTACTGTCCTTTTGGTGCAATAACAGAACAAAACAATAAGTGAGAAGCTTGATAAGCAAATGTCTCTAAGAAAACGTGTTTTAGCTCACCTTGTTTCCAAAGCAGAGGAAGTTGATAATTTAATGAGAGATGATTTCAATGTACACACAGTAGAGAAGGATCACTTGAGAGAATACTCAAAATTGCTGAATGAGTTTATTGAAGTTAATAACACAGTAAGCGAACTGTTGTCAGAAGGAGAAAGAAAAGCTGACCAGCAGTATTGGAGTGAGCCTAATCTCACCAAGTATGAAAACTTTTTGTCCATAATGGAGCAGTGGATAATAGAAGTAAACCAGCAACCCAGGGCTGCTCCTGAAAAGACAGCCACTGAGCATGAGGCTCCTGTGGATGTTGCTGTGGCACAGCAAAGTGAGTTTGCTGCTGAGGAGCCTGCTGCTAAAGAGGTGCACCACTGTCCTCTGATATATTGACAATGATTGCGCTCGTTTCAAAACCTTCGTAGCGAATAGAGTGTCGACAATCAGAGAGAACACAAGGCCAGCACAGTGGAGATACATTGGTACATCTTCTAATCCAGCTGACCACGCATCACGAGGAATGAATGCAGAGCATTTCATGGAGTGTCAGAGCTGGATTGAAGGACCTGACTTCCTTGCCAAGGACGAGTTTCACTGGCCGGTCCTCTCAGAGTTCTCAAGAGAGATAAGTGATGATGATACCGAGGTGAAGCGCAAGATCACTGTGAACCTCATCAACGCCGTCAACTCAAGCACAGACCCTGTCTTCAAGCTGATTCATCATTATTATAACTGGCACAGTCTAAGGAAGGCCGTTGCCTGGATGTTGAGGCTGAAGGAGCTGCTTAGAAATCTGTGTGAACAAAGGAAGATCTTTGAGTCTCAAACCCAGTCTTAAGGTAATCAAACTGTGAAACCTAAGATCGTTGACGACCACATGCAGAAGTGGAAATCTGGCCTGAAAAGAACCCATCTGACCGTCGAGGACATCAGGAGATCGAAAACTGCCATCTTTAAGTTCAGCCAGAGACAAACTTTTCATAAAGAGCTTTGTGCACTGCAGAAGGGTGATAAGGTCAAGAGAAGCAGTTTCATTGTGAGATTGGATCCGTTCCTCCAAGATGGTGTCCTCCGGGTTGGTGGAAGACTGCACCAGGCAGCCTTGCCGGAACACACAAGGCATCCAGCTATTCTAGCCAAGAATAATCATGTCACAACTCTGATCATCAGGAATGCACATGAGGAGACCGGGCATGGAGGGAGGAACCACACCCTCGCTTGACTGAGAGAAATAGTCTGGATATGCAAAGGGAATGCAGCAGTGAGAAGTGTGCTTTCAAGGTGCGTGAAATGCCGAAAGAGTCAAACTGCAGTTGGTGAACAGAAAATGGCAAATCTACCACCAGATCGTCTTCAGCCAGATCACCCACCATTCACCAACGTTGGCGTAGACTATTTTGGCCCCTTTGATGCCAGGCGTGGACGAGCGCGAGTCAAGCGCTACAGAGTCTTGTTTACTTGCCTTACAATCCGAGCTGTACACATCGAAATCGCACACTCACTGGACACAGACTCATGTATAAATGCAGTGAGACTTTTCATTGCTAGACGAGGACATGTGAAGGTTATGAGATCAAATAACTGTACAAACCTTGTGGCTGCAGAACATGAGCTCCGCAAGGCTTTGAAGGAATGGAACCAGTCCCAGATTTCCGAAGCTCTGCTGCAAAGAGGAGTTATCTGGATTTTCAACCCGCCTGCTGGGTCGCCCCACGGAGGAATCTGGGAGCGCCAAATAAGAACAGTGCGCAAGGTACTCGGCAGTGTCCTGAAGCTCCAGTGTCTAGACGATGAATGTCTGCACACTGTGATGTGCAAGTGGAAGCAGTGATCAACAGCAGACCCCTTACCAAGTCATCTGATGATGTCGATGACCTCGAGCCACTGACACCGAATCATCTTCTTTTGCTCAAGGGAAGGCCAGCACTCCCTCCTGGCACGTTTCACAAAGAAGACCTGTACTGCAAACGAAGATGGAGGCAGGTGCAGTATATCTCAGACATCTTCTGGAAGCGTTGGTCTAGAGAATACTTGCCCCTCCTACAAGAACGGCAGAAGTGGCTGGAGAAGAAGAGGAACGTGAAAGAGGGGGACGTCGTAGTCATTGTGGATGAAAGGGCTCCAAGAGGGTCCTGGTTGATGGGAAAGGTGGAGAAGACCATTCCTGACGCCCAAGGATTTGTTCGTCGGGTCCTCGTGAAAACGAAGACCAACACCCTTGAGAGGCCCATTGACAAGTTGTGTCTCTTGTTAGAGACGGAAGAATCTCATGGACAGTGAAAGACATTTCATCCAGTTAATTGTCTGTTAACTACTGGAATTTAAGTTAGTTTATGTTTAGACTTCAGTACATTTAAGTAATGGGGATTTGAGTATAGAAAATGACTTTTCAGTTTATTTGTTTAGTGTAATTGTCATCCCCATGATGAGCAATTAGGGGCCGGAAATGTTGGTGCCATTTTCTATTTAGTAATTTACATTCATATTTAGTTATTATTTTTGGATATGTTCAGTATTTGCATATTATAGAATATTTCTGATTGCATTAGAAATAAGTTACTGCTTTACTATTTTCATAATTTCCTTTGGTTTCAATTTGCATTTGTTAATGCTTAGAATTATCTTGAATGATAGCTGATAGGAATTGACGTTGAGCGATGACGTTGCAGAGCAGTGCGTCTCTGGAGAACAAAAAAACTTATGTGCTTTGTTCTGACTGGAAATAAAGACGGGGTGAACACACTGTTTTCTACCGTCGTTCAAATATCAACACGCGTAGACTCGTTCTTTCCGTCTGACTGAGTGGTTATTTGCATTCATGAGAAGAAACATTTAAGCACGGACATTTAGCCACTATACAATAATGAAGTGCAAAAAATCAAAGCTTAGATGTTGAACACTTAGGGAAAAGAGAGGTCATTGATATAAAAGTTGTAGGAGAGAATAAAACTTTGAAATGATTGATAACAGGAATGCCAATTAATAAGAATTTCGATTGATTACTTCGTAACATTATTGGAGGCTATGTTAACAAGATACAGAGAATTCATAAAAACATACGTACAAGGGGAAAGTGTGGCAAGCATGTCACTGCTGCTCGAGTTTCCAGAGCCAGATATACCAGAAAGAATGCAAATAGGTTTTTATGAGTTTCCTAGTAAGGCCGTTCATTCCACCTCATATCAGGTACTACAGGTTTCAGCTCTACGGACACGTGGCAGCGGTTTGTAGTTGAAAGCAAAGGTGTTCCAATTGAGAAGAACAGAGAATCGAGGTGTGCAGCGATGAAGTTGAACAAATGTCATGTACCTATGGAGGTCAGCACAGAGTTAATTACGCAGCATGTGAGGTGAGAGAGAAGGCATTGGACATACAACACTTTAAAACAACAAAAACACAAGCTATGCAGAAGCAGCAAAGAGAGTTCAAGGACAAAGGACAGGAGAAATGAACCAGCTCAGGTACGAAAGTAAAATAACGAAGAAAGCGATGTTAAAGATAGGCTCTGTGTTTGCACCCTGATACTCATCTCTCAGGTTATTTTCCCTGACAAGAGATCAGTCCAGACAAACTCTTTAAATAACACTTCATAATTTTTATGTATTAAATAACCAGGAGAAATCACAACAGATTCTGATAGAAATTGTAATCTTACTCAGATCAGAGAAATTGTTTAGAGTTTACAGAATGGTAGCTGCTCACCTCTGGGCACACCTTTCAGAAAGTGGCCCAGATTAACAGTTAAAAAGGAATTTTAAACATCTCCAGTCTGCCACATCATCGCACCATTACATCATACACATTAGCAGATGATTAAACATTCATAGCTCCAGCCTTATCAAAATAGGACACAGCTTTCATTCCATTTCCAAATCTTTGCCATGTACAAACTGAAGATTATAACTGTATATCCAGACAGAGGAATTGTCCTAATTAGATTAAAATGTCAGTTCTGACGTGCAACAGGCAGCCCATACCAGGGTGTAAACTCACACATCTTCAATGATTATTATCCTAACAATTCCCACTGAAAAGGTGACTTTTCAATGTCACCTTTAAACAAACCCATTAATGTCTGCTCATGACCAGGATATTAATAATAGAAGAAAACTTTGAGGGATGTTTCTTTCATCATAGAATCATGGAATAAACAATCAACAGTCCCCCTGAAAATGAATCATTAATCATGGATCAAGAGTAATCACCATCAAAACTTCACAGACCAAAAGTTGTCCCTCAAGACCACAGTTTCACCATTTAACTACAATTTGGGTTTCATCTAATTAAAGGAAGACTGTTTAAGTTTCCTATTACTAACCTACCTTATTTTAATTTACCTTAGACTAGGTAACGTAATAAGGCCAAATTCATCTACTCTCATTTCCACCTGAAGGCTTTCTAAATGTGACTGCTCATCATGGATAAACCATCCATCCAAATTTACCAATCATTCAGTCACAGTAGGGGACGTCACAGGACAGGCCGGGCCGTTCCCCAACGGAAAACCCTACCTTCTCTAAAAGGTGGTAAAAACCGGGATGACCCCACTCTAAAAGGTAGTAAAAACCGGGGTGATCCCAGGGAAATCCCACTCTCAGCTAATCTGAGCAAGAAATCACAGTTTTTTGAATCTGACAATTATCATTACCAACTAATTGAAGAACCTTTAAGCCAATCAGGTTCCGAGTCTTCCTACATCAAGGCAAAATTGGCATAAAATGTTTCCATGTTTTTCATCAAAATTAAATCTAAATAAGTCAAACATATAAATCACAATTAGGTAAAATCAAGAATTATCCATGTCCAAGTTAAAGGCAAATGATGAACATCACTGACGATGAGGAATTCTTTCAGTGTCTCTAATACTCATCAATCTAATTAATCAACTAGAGTCTCGTAAGGCCTCCTCTACAACCCCTTTGGTCTCCATGCTGTCCGATGGCAGATAGATGCTGAATCCACGTGGTGGTTCTCATGGAGTGTTCTAATGACAATCCATTCCTCTGGGATCCTCCGGTACACAAGAGAGTCCAATTAATGTTATTATCAGAATAAGCAGCTTCTTTAAAGCTGAAGTCTGTAAGTTTTTAAAAATCACTTTTTTGTCATATTGGCTAAAACTGTCCCTATGCCCAGACAGCAGTACATGTGATATGTAACCTGTGAAAAAAACTGCTTCAATTGGTACCGCCTACTGCCTGTATTTCAATCTGGAAAGAATAATTCTGGACGAGTCAAAACAACCAATCACAGCCAGAGGAGCGTCTGATGGAGTGTCAATCACAGCTCACACACGCTGAATCCCGCCCCCCCCCTTCTGGTCGCATGCGGTAGCCGCGCAGATGCTGTGAGAGGGGTGGAGCTTGGAGGTGGGGCATGAGTGAAGCAGAGAGGGTGGGGGCATTACCTCTGCCGTTCCATAAGACGTAGGTCAATGCAGGTCGCTAAGTCCTCTAGTTGCTTCAGGGTCTTAGGATAATCTCGGGTAGCGAGCTCATCGTTAATCCTTTCGTTCAAGCCAGTGATAGAAACGTCCATGAGAGCGGGCTCGTTCCATGGGCTTTCTGCTGCTAAAAGGTGAAAGTTTATAATGTACTCAGAGATTGGCCTGTCTCCTTGTCTAAGAGACAAAATTCCCCTAGTGGATTCCCTGCAGGGCAACAATGGGCTGAACACTCCAATTAACTCCTGGGAGAAGTCATGATATGAGTGGCATAAAGAGAGTCGTTTAGCCACTGGGATGTTCCCCACAATCTCGCTATTCCAGTGAGAAGGGAAATAAGATAAGCAACTCTTGAGCACTCAGTGGGGTAGGAGGAGCGTTGCAGTTCAAAATGAATTTCACATTGGGTGAGAAATGCCTGGCAATGCTCGGGATTGCCCCTAAAGAGATCTGGCGGGGTGAGATGTGGTTCAGGAAGTGACGTCACAGACGCAGACTCAGGAACTGTTTGTGACAGTGGCAGGGCTGGGGAAGCCTGGTTGCCAAGATGGAATAAAATCTCAGCCACGTCGGTTTCTAACTCTGAAATGAGTTTTTTTCCACGCCGGCTTGCCACTAACTGTCTGATGATGGGTCCGTGTTGTTGGCCAGATCATACTGCAATGTACAGGAAATAGGACCCAGGATGCTACTCAGAAAGGTCAGAAATTCAACTGACTTTATCAAAGAGAGTAAGGGCTAGTGTGGCGCTGGGAGCACGCAGACAACTCTTGGACTGGAAATTGCCTGTGGTAGAGACAACAGGTTAGTGATCAGCAAGAGGAAAAACTAGTTGAGGATTGAGGCTGGATTACTAACCTGTTACTGCGTCTCAGAGAGGGTGGTAGGCTCCGTAATGGGTCCAGGACAGGAGTCGGTTTGAGGACAGGGCTTGTGGAAGCGGTGGCCTTTGAGCGGCAGATGGTTTGCAGAGGACTGAGACCGATGAGCTCCAGAGACGGTTTGGTTACTGATTCCAGGGATTGGTTCCAAGCAAAGGTACAGAGGGGCAATCCAAAAGAAAGTTCCAGGTCCGATCCAGGATCCGTTAACAGGCAGGTTCAGAGAAGCACAAGGGTTAGGCAGACTAAGTAACTGAGAGACAGAATGGGGTTCAGGCAGACAATCCAAGGCAGAACTAATGCAGAGGTCAAGAGGCAGATCAGGTTTGGTTTCCAGGCAGACAGACAGAATCATATAAGGGATCAGCATAGTGCAGGCTCAGTGAAAAAAGACAGAAACAGGTTGGCAAGCAAAAAGATTAGAAATGCTGGAAGGTACTTAGGAGCTAGTCACAGATGAACTGGCACTGGGAGACCCAAACGAGGTATATATGGAGGTGGAACCACTTAGTGCTAATAGCAGGCATGGTGGGGAGAGCAGGTGTGCCGAGTTGGGGATTAAGCCAGCACCAGTGCTGAGATCGTCACAGATACAAGTATTACCCTGTTTGTATTTATTACACAATCTACCAAAATTGTCACTTTCTATATAATGTAACCAAAATCTAAGGTTTTTATTGATAAGCAAGGCTGCACCTTTAGCTTTAGATGAAGAAGAATAATAAAATACATGGCCAACCCAATCTCTGTGCAACTGTAAATGTTCTATATCAATGAGATAAGTCTCTTGATTAAAGATGATGTTTGTGCTTTGTTTCTTAAAGTATATTAGAACTTTCTTCCTTTTAATGGGGTTGTTAATCCTTTTAACATTCAACGGAATACAGTTTAGGTCCTGTCCTATTCATTTTAAGTAATATGAAAAAATATTCTGGTTAAGTGACAACATGAGATGCACATAACTTGGACAAAATCAAGAGATCTCTGACCTTTGTTATAAGTGTACAGCTTTCAATATTCACAGAATGAAACCAATATAGAATGTCCCACAAATACCAAGAAAAATAAATAAAAATGAAAACCCACACTAAACCACCACTAAACAAAAAAACAAACTGTGAGATAAACGCTTCTAAGCATTTGTGGTATCCCCAGCAGAGAACAATTTTCCTAAAAAAAGAAGGATATGATTCCTCCAACAGAAAACACTCAAGAAGTATAGTATATTAACTATATTTTGTAATGAGACAGAGACTGGATCCAAATAAACCAAGACAGGTTAGTGACATTTGATTGGTTTATTGAAATGATTACTCAGATAGTGGGGCAGAATCTGTGTGGGCAAACAGGCTGCAGATAGACAGGCGGGCAGATTGAGGGAGGTTTACTAGTTTTTAATCCAGGACAGGGAGGCAGGCAGTAAAGCGAGGCTTTTCCTAGTCCGTGATCCAGAGAGAGGGGAGCAGGCAGACTGATCAGAACGACTCAGATATCCAGAGGCAGAGCATAGAGGGTAATCAGGCAGGCAGAATCAGACAGGGGTCAGGCAGGCTCAGTATCAGGAGGCAGATCGGGTCAGAAACAGGTAGACAATCAGGGATTCTCAAGATGCTAGACTTTTCGTAGCGGGTTGGCTCGAGATAATCTGGCACAGAGGACTAATTTGATGGGGTTTATAAACTGCTGGAAACAGGGGACTCCTGAGCTGACTGCGGATGGGTGGAGCAGAGCAGGTGTATGGACTGAGTGATCAGGCCAGAATCAGTGCAGAAACCATTACATATTTAGCAAAATCTACTTAGCACATGTGGTGTTATCGGGCACAGGTGCGCCAGATATTACACGAGATGGTTTAACAATTGAGGGTCAGTCAGTAATTATGAATTACTGATGAATAAACTGTTAACAGTCCTGGTGCGTGGCTATCTTGCAAAGGAAATGTACTATCACCCATCCCGAATAGTGGACATGAAAGTCTCCACCTCAGATGGGGCTGAAAAAAGTTTAAATCTACTTCTGTGTCAGATCCTTATCCAATATTTTTCTGCCTTAGTTTTTTCTTCACCTCATTGAAAGCGAGCATTTTGCGTTGCGCCTCGATGCTTTAATCTGGGTAAAATGAGATTCAATTACTATCCCATAGTACCATCCGCTTTTCCCTGGCCAAACTGAGCACTTTATGTTTGTCCCTGAAGTTCAGAATCTTCACAAGAATAGGTCCACTCCGACACTCTCACAGGCAGTGTTCTCTCTCAATGGTAACCAGGGCTGGGAAGTGTTCCTCCTTGAGAAGCCTCTGATTTAGTCGTTCCACGTAACTAACCACGTTGGTGCCTTTGGACCTTGCTGAGATATTTATAATTTTGACATTTGATCTCCTGCTCCAGTTTTCCAAGCTTCCAATTTCTACTTCAGGAAAGTTATTTCCTTCTCCATTTTGAGTATGCGTGCTTGTGTTTCAGAGAGGTTGTCTTCATTAGCTCCAATTCTGGTTTCCATTTCCTGTACCTGTTCAGCCAGCGTTGACAATGACTGCTCTATTTTTGTTAGCGATTAGTGGATATTATCTGCTTTTTATTTATATGCCCAGGGAGATTTTCTTTCAAATTACGAAGAGCCTTCATCATGGATTTCAATGTTGGTTTATCTTGATCAGTAACCATCTTCCCCACGTGAGAGGACTCTCCTTTAAGCCAATGAAAAACTTCCAAAAACAATTTCAGCACCAATTATTCAGGTTTGAGTAGTAAGTATTTGTTCACTGTTTCTGGAATAAGTTCTGTATCTGGAGCAGTGAAGATGTTAGTATAAAGCCATCAACGCTTAGGTCTACCAGGAGCTCACCGACAAATGTCTGCCCGCACAGGCTGCATTACGTGACTTCAGATTTATCAGCACTTTTAAAGGAAATTTATGGCCAGAAAGAAATAACCACTGGGTCATTATATATACCTAAAACTAATACGTTCACCATGATTTGATGAATTTAATGTTAATAACTAAAAGAATAAAAACAATATTAATCGAACGTGATCACTGAGCCCAGAACTGGCAATTTTTGCCCAAATATAGTAACACCTCACTTCTGACATCTTCTGGCAGTGACGTAGCTGTGGGACAATCCGAGTGCCATCTCCGCTTTACAAGCTAAATCAATGGGAACTACCAGACACATCTGCAATCAACAATAATTATTTAAGATTTCAAGAGGACTTCACCATTGAAATTCACGAGAGCTATAGTTAAACTGACAATGCCCACGTTCATGGCAGTTGGATGTAGTAATACATCGGGTATAAGTGAAAAAAAAACATTACATATTTCCCCTTTTTAATTCATGACCCATGACGGATTTTGTTGTTGGATTGCCAACTTGAAGAGGGAGGATTTGCTATCAAACTTCTGGCCATTAATCCTCTCCGCTTCACATGGTGCACTGGTCGTCGCCTTAATGGATAATAGCACGTTGTGACAAACACCAGACACAGCACTGGGACTTGCTCAACAGCCGATACCGCACTGTGATGTCACAAACCGGTAGGTTGCAGTAGTGTTCTTTGATAAACATAGATGTCTTTGGTAAATCACATTCAAATGAAATTATTCTTAACAAAAAGCACTTATCAAAAGAATGTAATAACTTCATACTTAAAGTACTATTCTGAATGTGACCGGACTTTTCCTTGAGTAAAACTAATACACATTACAAGGTGATTTAGAGCTTTATAATGCGGAGGAGGATCTTAAAGTGGATATGCTGCTTTATGGAGAAAGTGAAGGTATTCTAGGAGCGGTGTTACAGTTCTTTGAATGCAACTCACACTTTGACTTTTAAGGAAGTCTCCTTATTTCTCTTTCTTTTTCCAAACATCTTTTGACTGCGAGTCTAATAACCAAACACACACACATGAATATGAGACCAAGGCAAAGATTCATGTAAATTAATACACCTGAATTTACAACCCTTCTAGGTTACATGACCCAAGAGAAGAAAAAAGCCTAATTTACAGTAGTAGACTCTCTCACCAAGTGTCGTCTTTTACAGACCCACGTTTCTCTACAAGACTGTATGTTGGGATCTGGAGGCTTGTCCACTTTCTCCACCAGAGGGCGCCTGAGATCTTCCTCCTGAGGGCATGAGCTTACTCCTACACACCTGTTTCCTGTCTGCTCATCAGGAGACCTATTTAAGGAGGAGGAGGCTGACACTTCCCTGCCAGAGTGTTTGCCAGTAATGGTAGAGTAAAACCTGAGCCAGCCTGCCTTATCTGAAAACCCTGATTTTGTGAACCTGTCTGA
>NW_015152903.1:12018-13508 GCF_000732505.1 Cyprinodon variegatus | reverse complement strand
TTCGCCAGTAATGGTTAGCAAAACCTGAGCCAGCCTGCCTGATCTGAAACCCTGACTTTGTGAACCTGTCTGATGCTGTTTCTCTCTGCCTCACAGATCCTCCTCAGTGGCTTCCCTCCCTTGACCAGTCAGAAGAACCAAGAACCTGTGCTCCATTTACATTGTAAACATTGTAAATAAATCATTTAACTTTTTTCCCTGTTTCAAAGAGTGATTACTGCATGTGGGTTAGACGCCTTGAACCGAACATGACACTATAACTCCAGGACCATTTAACGTCTCTCAAAATTCTAAGTTATACCAGAAAGCAGAGAAAAAAACATTTGTGGCCCTACAGAAGCAGGTAGGATTTTAGCAACACTGTGACCACCCCGTCACAGACCCGATTCAGTGGTGCATCAGATGTTTGCAAAGAGAGCTTTTCAGGGGTGACAGCGGTTACAGCCAATCCCACAAGAAAGGACGGACAGCCCAAACTCAGGGAAGCGGGCTTTCACTCGATGAGTGGAAGCCCAGTGTTGGTGTAATGTCACCTAGCACTGGTTTTGGACAGTAAAAACTGTCGTTCACCCACCTTGGTATACGGCAGTCAGATAAGTACAGTTGTTCTGGCACTCTCCCCTAACACTTTCATTGTCCTCTGATACAGCTGACTATGAAATTTTTGGGAGTGAGGAAATGTCAGGACTACATTTGTTGCACAAATAGCAGCCTGTCAAAATTACATACTGAAATTCACTGAGCTTCTAGGAGCGACCCGTTGTTGTACAAATGTTTTTAACAGTCTACATGCCTAGGTGCTTAATTTTATACACCTGTGACCATTATTGTGATTGGAATGACCTGATTAAAACAATTTGAAAGAGTGACCAAATACATATACACTCACCGGCCACTTTATTACGTACATCTGTCCAACTGCTCGTTAACACTTAATTTCTAAGCAGCCAATCACATGGCGGCAACTCAGTGCATTTAGGCATGTTGACATGGTCAAGACAATCTCCTGCAGTTCAAACCGAGCATCAGTATGGGGAAGAAAGGTGATTTGAGTGACTTTGAACGTGGCATGATTGTTGTTGCCAGAAGGGCTGGTCTGAGTATTTCAGAAACTGCTGATCTACTGTTTACAGAGAATGGTCCGAAAAAGAAAAAATATCCAGTGAGCAGCAGTTCTGTGGGCGGAAATGCCTTGTTGATGCCAGAGGTCAGAGGAGAATGGCCAGACTGGTTCGAGCTGATAGAAGGGCAACAGTGACTCAAATAACTACCCGTTACAACCAAGATGGGCAGAAGAGCATCTCTGAATGCACAGTACGTCAAACTTTGAGGCAGATGGGCTACAGCAGCAGAAGACCATACCGGGTGCCACTCCTTTCAGCTAAGAACAGGAAACTGAGGCTACAATTTGCAGAAGCTCATCGAAATTGGACAATAGAAGATTGGAAAAACGTTGCCTGGTCTGATGAGTCTCGATTTCTGCTGCGACG
>NW_015152903.1:6301-9434 GCF_000732505.1 Cyprinodon variegatus | reverse complement strand
TTAACATGTGTAAAACCTTTAATGAAGTGACTGCATTTACTTTGGAAGAAATGGCCTAAATGGTGGCAGGTGCCGCTGGTCTTTTATTAGCAGATAATTTACTTTGTTTCATCAAGTAAATGTGACTTTAGAATTTTAATGAAGTTTATTAAGCAATAACATGACAATATTAAAACAACCATCTACTTAGAGGTACTATAAGTAAGTTATTTTCCGAAAATGGAAAGAACAAATAAATAAATAAGTCTGTTGAAAAACAGCACAAAAAAAAAGTTATTTGATGAAAAACGGCTTTTGTCATCCTGGTGGCAGCGTAGTGGCAGGTGCCAGTAGAGCGTGTCATCCTGGTGGCAGCGGCAGCGTAGAGGCAGGTGACAGCAACGCCTGTCATCCTGGTGGCAGCGTAGAGGCAAGTGACAGCAGAGCCTGTCATCCTGGTGGCAGGTGCCAGCAGAGCCTGTCATCCTGGTGGCAGGTGCCAGCAGAGCCTGTCATACTGGTGGCAGCGTAGTGGCAGGTGCCAGTAGAGTGTGTCATCCTGGTGGCAGCGTAGTGGCAGGTGCCAGCAGAGCCTGTCATTCTGGTGGCAGCGTAGAGGCAGGTGGCAGCAGAGCCTGTCATCCTGGTGGCAGGTGCCAGCAGAGCCTGTCATTCTGGTGGCAGCGTAGAGGCAGGTGGCAGCAGAGCCTGTCATCCTGGTGGCAGCGTAGTGGTAGGTGACAGCAGAGCCTGTCATTCTGGTGGCAGCGTAGAGGCAGGTGGCAGCAGAGCCTGTCATCCTGGTGGCAGCGTAGTGGCAGGTGACAGCAGAGCCTGGAGTTTATGCAGTTTGTTAAGCAATAACATCACAACAACAATGAACAACAACAATCTATTTAGAGGTACTATAAATAAGTTATTTCCCTAAAAAACGGCTTCTGCAACAGTCAAAACGGTGTCAGTAAATGTGGAGCTGAAGTGGCAGACTGTCTGCCTAGTGGTTGCTGCCAGTAATATGCATGCCAGCCAGTACTAAAGCCGTGCCAGCCCGATGAGCCACTGGAAGTGTCACACCGCTACTGCTGCCACTGCCACGAATTGAGCTTGCTGTCTCCCTGGTCAGGAGGAGGTTTTCTTCAGTAATTCAGAGTGTGTTGCAGGCCGTTTTGACATTTATTAGAATTTCTGTCTTCTCTAATGTTCCATTTGTAGATCTAAAAAATATGATTCTTCCTAAAACCTAACCTAAAACTACATTCCTACTAGTCAGAACTCTACATATAGATATCCTTAATTACGTTAGCCAGGAAAATTTTTATTTCAGGCTGCAAATAATATTATGGTTCTAGTAAAAATAACGTTTAAATACCTAGAAATCTTTAAAAAAATAAACAGGGCCTTTTGACATTTATTAGCTTGACTTAATATATATTTCAGGTGTCTCAAGTGCATTTCCTCCTAGTCAAAATGAACATTTTAGATATCTAAAATAACATTTTTCGTATAGAAAATACACATTTCAGTCACCTTAAATGTAATTCTTAAATGATGTCACACTTCTCATTCATGTGTATTGTAATTTTGCTTCCAGATATCTAAAAAACATTCCTCCTATCTAAAATAAATATTCCTCATATCTAAAAATAGTTCTGACAAGGATTAACTTTAATTTCAGATCTCAATACTAGAACTGCTACTAGTCATAATTACAATTTTAGATATAAAAAATTAATATAATTTTCTAGATAGCCTGAAATCCACTATTTCTACTGTTAGAAATATAATTACAGATAACAACTATTACGATATATGACTACTTAAATTGGAATTTCAGTTATCTAAATTTTGCCCATCTAAAAAGCGGTTTTAGATACATAAAAACATATCTGACTATCATTCAAAAAAATAATAAGCTGGTTTTTAACATAAAATAGGCAGGCTGATTAGTCACATTTTTATTACAGATAGTACTATAGCATTTTACTTAGTCACAATTACAATACTCCTAGTCATGCTTGTATTTTAGATATCATTAATTACATTTCTACCATAAACATTCTATTGTACTAGTAAGAACTATATTTTAGATATCTACAAATATTTACTTAATAACAGTGGTCATTTTAAAATATATTTCTTTGTATTTCAGATATTTTTAATAGTATTCCTCCTATCTAAAATGAACATTTAAGATATCTGAAATCTAATTCTTACTAGGACAAATGACGTCACTTTTCCCCATTCATGTGCATTAGGCCGTTACTTTTACATATCCGAAATGACATTACTCCTATCTAAAATAAACATTGTGGATTTTTAAAAATTAATTTCTGATCTCTATAATCTGATTGTTACTAGTCATAATTTTTATTTCAGACATCAGGAATCAATAACTAAAAGTAACATTTCTTTAAGGCTTTCAAACCTAAATTCAAGACATTCGGTTTTATAAATTTAGCTTACTCTCTGGGGATTTGAAACCAGTAATGGCACTGGTGATAGTCTACTTGACATAATTGAAAGAAAATGAAATGAACTCATCCTCAGCCAGGGGATTTGTGGCGACATAGAGCATCATGCAGGAGAAACCTCAACAGAAAATCTGTTAAAAGCAGAAGTTATGTTAATTTTTGCCTCTATTTTACTCCAGAAGGGAAAAAAATTCAGACGGTGTTATGAAGCAGGAATAATGATTTGCATCAATAATCGTTTACATAAAAGCAGTCATTTCTAAATTAGGTAGGAAGAACGGCAATAATGTAATTTCAGATATCCTAAAGTAACGGTCCAATACACATTAAGGAGGGAAAGTGACGTCATTTGTACTAGTAAGAATTAGATTTCTTACTAGTACATATACTATGTTAAAATGGGCACTTTAAACAACTAAAGGTTTGTAGATATGTAAAATGTAGTTGATACTAGTACCATAGAATGTTTATGGAAGAAATGCGTAATAGAAATATGACTAGTCAGCCTGCCTATTTTATATGAAGACGGAGTCGCTTTTTTTATTTATTTGAATGCTGGTTTTAAGTATCTAAAACTGCTTTTTAGATAGGCATTATTCAAACATGGGTATCTGAAATTCAAATTGAAGTAGTCATATATCAATAGTTGATATCTGTAATTATATTTCACATGAATGAGAAAC
>NW_015152903.1:2644-4965 GCF_000732505.1 Cyprinodon variegatus | reverse complement strand
TATTTTATTTGTTGTGTTTGTGAATTGTAAATGTGTTTTTAAAAATTTTAACTTTTTTTTCAAAAATACATTTGTTTCATAAAATATAATTTTGTTTCTTGAAATGTTATTTTGTATTTTATTTGTTGTGTTTGTGAATTGTAAATGTGTTTTTAAAAATTTTAACTTTTTTTTCAAAAATACATTTGTTTCATAAAATATAATTTTGTTTCCTCAAATGTTATTTTGTTTTTTATTTGTTAATGTGTTTTTGAATTGTAAATGTGTTTTGCACTTCTCAGCCACCGTACTTTTCAGATATGTGAAATGTTTATTTTATATTGGAAGATTGCTATTTTAGATAATTAAAATGTCAATTTTGTCTAGGAAGAAATGCATTTCAGATATCTGGATTACATATTCAGTCAAGCTACTAAATGTCAAAAGGGCCACTTAAAATTTGTAAAGATTTCTAGGTATTTGAAAGTATATTCTTACTAGTACAATTATATTTTTGGCATCCTGAAATATAAATATGTAGGATATATATATGTACATTTCTGACTAGTAGAAATATAGTTTTGACCTGGAAGAATCTTATTTTAGAGATCAACAAATGGAACAATAGAGAGGACAGCTCTCCTAATAAATGTCAAAACGGTCTGCCACAGTTTCTAAAACTGCCTTTTAGATAGGCATTGTTGAAATCAAGATAAATAGAATTCTAATTTAACTAGTCATAAAATAAGTAGTTGGTACCTGGAAAGATATTTATACTACCAGAAATATATTTTTAAATTTCAAGAATTGGATTTCTGGATATCTGGAAAGTTATATTCATTTTTGATATATTGCAAAGGTGCAAAGATAAAAACATTTGCCATTTTGTTTTTGTGCACAACCTTTCTTGGATATGAATACAGGATATTGCAAAAAATTACCTTGTTTCTCTCTAAGTTCTAATATATTTTTCTTTCTACACAGATTGATACAACAGTTATCGAATGTATGGATGATGGCACCCTCTCTCGTTACATCCCAACATATGGGGATCGCATAGCAGCGAGACGCTTCTGTTTGGAAAGGAAAAGTACAAATGCTAAAGATTCCACAAAACATTCACTGCTTGAAAAACTAAAGAGGAAGATGGGACTTGATAGCAGTGAGCAGGGCTCGATGTTAAAGGCATACTATGCAACATATCTCAGTTAATTAATGTGTCCCATAACGTTTCAGATGATTAAATGAGTCATTTCGGGTCGAACAAAGGTTTTCTCGGCCGCCCTGATGGTCTGTAGGGGAAATACCGTATTTGCAACTGCAGGAGCCCTCGGCCCGCACCCACAGGCTCAGAAGTCTCGTGGATCGTGAGAGTCAGTCTTGTTTTACAGCGAGAACTGCTACACACCCCCAGTGAAAGGCATGCTTGTTCCTAGCGCAGTGGCGATATTTGTGCAATTATCATGGCAGAACCAGCAAGAAAACAGCAAAAGCCCATGTCGGAGCAGGCAAGTAGTTTTTATTATCGGGAGAATACAAATGTTTTGCCCGGTGGGCAAATGCAATGATCGCAAAAAATATATTTATCACTCAAAATTACTTTAAAATCACAGATATTCGCTGAAAACGACCTACAAGCGTTGCCAGCACCATTTTTGTTGTTTTGTACACATTCTCGCGTGATTTCAAAAAGCTGCGTGATTTTCCGCCAGATGTCATGATTTTTGTGCGGGGATTTTTGTCCGGCGCGAATCAGACACATTTTGTTTGACTTGGCAGGCTAAAAAACAACAACAAGGCTATTTTACCCTCCACCCATTTCACCCACCACCCAGATAACCCTAGATTAAAAATTATTTGTCAGGGATAAGGAAAGTTGGCATAATTGTATGCCGTGCGCACAGTGTAAATATGGCTATCATATGGCAGTCTTCTGTACAGTGATGCAGGTCATACATTAAAAAATGTTCATAAAATTTTTTTCTCCTAGACATTGGAGAGGTGCATTTAGATTTTATAGAGCTGAACAAGTTAAATTGGTGACCTGTTATGTTAGTATTATTGTCTTGTTGCTGCATTTGTTGCGCCCTCTGCTCCGATATCTTGGGAGAGGTACGTGGTTGCTTTTGAGTTAAAATGAATAATGGAGATGCTGCTGACGTCTTTACTCACTTTAACTTTATTCAAAAGAACACCAAAACCAAGGGCAAAACACAGTTCTCTGCTGGACCTAAGCAATCGATCTACAAACCATCGAACTCCTAAGAAATTGTAAATAGTGTACATAGTATGAATACTCTTAGTACTGTATTACCACTACTTTTTAACAATCATAACAAAAT
>NW_015152903.1:0-968 GCF_000732505.1 Cyprinodon variegatus | reverse complement strand
ATGTCCCCTGGTGCAGGTGAAGGGAAACAGAAGGATCCTAACTGTCATGATGTGGTTGGTTTGCTAGCCCAAGATGCAGAACTCTCAGAACAGACAGGCAGGATTAAAGTCCAATAATTTATTGGTGAACTCAGGTTTTCCCTCTGGGAGGCAGAGAGGACAGAAAACAGGTTATGCTCAAATACAGGTTACAGGTTTCCAAACTCACAGGTTTGCAGATTCAGACAGGCAGGGTTAAACAGGCAGAATGGCTCAGGTTTGCTTCCATGGCAAGGACAGGACAAAGACAACGGCAAGGCATGGCATGGCAGAGCATGGCAATGGCAGAGCATGGCAATGGCAACGATCCGGCTCAGAGAGAAGCTATCACTCAGCTTATATAGGGAGAGGTTAATCAGCAGAGCTGATGGGAATCAGCTGAGCGCAGAGAACCAGCTCCCAGGAGGGGATCCACGGCGCCCTCTGGTGGGCAAACCTCTGGATCCCAACAGAAACAGAAGCCCACAGGAAGGGATCCACACAGCCCTCTGGAGGGCAAGCCCTTGGATCCCAACACTAACAAAATTAACAATTCTGTTAGATAATGTCTCCTAGAGTCCTGGAACGGGTCAGGTACCCGTGGGTACGGGTCACCCGCAACAATGCTCTTTTGCGGGTGAAAAATACATAAATAAAAATAAACGGGTCGGGCGTCTGGCGGATATTATTTTAGTGCGGGCCGGTAGTTGGTGATTTTTTTTTTTTTATGCGTGTCTATTGTGTTAGATTAATCAGGCACTGTCTGGGGTCACCCTTGTTGTAGCTTAAAGCCCTGCTGGCAGTGTGGGCTTCCCTCCAAAAAAGGCCACAGTCAGCGCATACACGTCTGCTGCAGTGTTAATGGCGCTGTTCAGCGTACTATAGCCTATTACTTGATGTGTTAACGGGTCGGGTTGCGGGTTAAATATCAACGGGTCGGGTCGGGTTCG
>NW_015152902.1:23344-27032 GCF_000732505.1 Cyprinodon variegatus | reverse complement strand
ATTAGACACACCTGTCCCAGATTAGACACACCTGTCCCAGAGTTAT
This sequence comes from Cyprinodon variegatus, assembly GCF_000732505.1. Lineage (NCBI taxonomy): Eukaryota > Metazoa > Chordata > Actinopteri > Cyprinodontiformes > Cyprinodontidae > Cyprinodon > Cyprinodon variegatus. The sequence continues at coordinate 26,986 of NW_015152902.1, read as the reverse complement.
ATTTCTCTACTTCAGGACAGTAAAGGGATTTACCTGATATTCTCCTCCCCTCCAGGCGCTCTCATCAGGAGCAGTGGGAGGAGCCAGAGAAGGAGGTGGAATATCTGATGGGGATTTCTGGATTGGCCTGACTCGTGTGGGTGGAGCCGACAACACCTTGACTCCCTGTCCTGATCTATATCATTGGACTGATGCCAGTGACGCCACCTTCAGGTGAGAGTTGTATCTGCTGGTTGTGGTAAGTTGGGTCAACTTAAAGAACTCTGGCCATGAATGTGTTATCCTTTACAGCTCTTGATGTAGTAATTAAAAGGATTTATACTCATGATCATCTTTACATTTTAGAATTTATTCATAAATCATAACCATTTCATATAAATCAAATCTGATGCTTAGAGCAGCTGCTTTGAATTGCACTATAGTTACCATGGTGATGATATTTCAGGAACTGGTACTTTGATGAGCCCTCCTGTGGTGGGGAGGCCTGTGTTGTCATGTATCACCAGCCAACTGCACCTGAAGGCCTGGGCGGGGCTTATCTATACCAATGGAATGATGACCGCTGCAACATGAAGCACAACTTCATATGCAAGTATGAGCCAGGTGAGACCGACCAATCAGGGTCTGAGGCCATGTGTGACCGGCCAATCAGAGTCTTATGCCAGGTGTGACCGGCCAATCAGGGTCTAATGACAAGAGAGACCAGCCAATCAGGGTCTAATGCCAGGTGAGACCCGCCAATCAGGGTCTAATGCCAGGTGAGACCCGCCAATCAGGGTCTAAGACCAGGTGAGACCCGCCAATCAGGGTCTAAGACCAGGTGAGACCGGACAATCAGAGTCTGAGGCCAGGTGTGACCGGCCAATCAGGGTCTTATGCCAGGTGTGACCGGCCAATCAGGGTCTGAGGCCAGGTGTGACCGGCCATTCAGGGTCTTATGCCAGGTGTGACCGGCCAATCAGGGTCTTATGCCAGGTGTGACCGGCCAATCAGGGTCTAATGCCAGGAGAAACCCGCCAATCAGGGCTGATGCCAGGTGTGACCGGCCATTCAGGGTCTTATGCCAGGTGTGACCGGCCAATCAGGGTCTTATGCCAGGTGTGACCGGCCAATCAGGGCTGATGCCAGGTGTGACCGGCCATTCAGGGTCTTATGCCAGGTGTGACCGGCCAATCAGGGTCTAATGCCAGGAGAAACCCGCCAATCAGGGCTGATGCCAGGAAAGTCCAGCCAATCAGGGTCTAATGCCAGGTGAGACAAGCCAATCAGGGGCTAATGCCAGGAAAGACCGGCCAATCATGATCTAATGCCACGAAAGACCGGCCAATCAGGGTCTTATGCCAGGTGTGACCGGCCAATCATGATCTAATGCCAGGAGAGACCGGCCAATCAGGATCTAATGCCAGGAGAGACCGGCCAATCATGATCTAATGCCAGGAAAGACCGACCAATCATGATCTAATGCCAGGTGAGACCGGCCAATCATGATCTAATGCCAGGTGAGACTGGCCAATCAGGGGCTAATGCCAGGAGAGACCGGCCAATCAGGGGCTAATGCCAGGAAAGACCGGCCAATCATGATCTAATGCCAGGTGAGACTGGCCAATCAGGGGCTAATGCCAGGAGAGACTGGCCAATCATGATCTAATGCCAGGTGAGACTGGCCAATCAGGGGCTAATGCCAGGAGAGACTGGCCAATCAGGGGCTAATGCCAGGTGAGACTGGCCAATCAGGGGCTAATGCCAGGAGAGACTGGCCAATCATTATCTAATGCCAGGAAAGACTGGCCAATCAGGGGCTAATGCCAGGAGAGACTGGCCAATCAGGGGCTAATGCCAGGAAAGACCGGCCATTACATTATCTAATGCCAGGAGAGACCGGCCAATCAGGATCTAATGCCAGGAGAGACTGGCAAATCATGATCTAATGCCAGGAAAGACCGGCCAATCAGGGGCTAATGCCAGGAGAGACCGGCCAATCATGATCTAATGCCAGGAGAGACCGGCCAATCAGGATCTAATGGCAGGAAAGACCGGCCAATCAGGATCTAATGGCAGGAAAGACCGGCCAATCAGAGTCTAAGTCCAGGTTATTCAACCAGTGTTGAGGGATTCATGCTGATGTGTTTGTTTCAGACAGCGACCTAATGAAGGAACATAAAGACAAAGCAACAGGGCGGGGCACAGGTGAGTGGTGGGGGAGGTTACCTGCAGCTGTGGGTCTGCATCTTCCTGCATCTTCTGTGTTTACTCTGCCCTCAGCTGTGACTGCAGGTGGAGGTGTGGTGAACCAGTCTGCAGGCAGTGAGAGCGTCGCCCCTGAAGTGGCCATGGCCGGACCTTCAGGTATGAACACAGGTGACTTCTGCTCTGCCGTGATGTCACAGTGATGTCACAGAGTCTATATGTTTTAGGAATGCTGCTGCTGTACGTGGTCATCCCAACCATCCCGCTGTTGCTGCTCATCCTGGTGGCCTCTGGAACGTGCTGCTTCCAGACGCTCAGCAGAAGGTAGGACTGACAGCTTTCTTTCCCAGCATGCTCCTGGGCTTCTGCTGCAGCAGGAAACAGCTCACACTCATTGAATGCATCTCAAAGGTCTCTGTTTCAGCAGCGTCCTGAGCTCAAACGAGTTCACCGCCATGCAGTAGCTAGCTTAGCAGACCATGATCCAACCTGGACCTGGGTTTTTATCCCTGTTCAACATCAAGAGTAAAAAAAATACCTCGACAGTTTCAGCAATCAGTCGTCACCTTCACCAGACGTTGTTGCTCTGCCAGCGCCTGCCGCGTCCGCCGGCAGGAATGACGCTGGCAGAGCAACAACGGCTCAGTCATGGCTCTGACCGGCTTTGATCTCAGAGCTGCTGGGACGTCTCTGATTGGTCACTGAGTGTTGATGACATCATCCTGTCTCTCCAGTCGTTCTCAGACAAAGACCCCCACCGACCGATCAAACCTGTGGATCTCCAGGACACCTAAACCTGATACCATGGAGGTGTGACGTCACTGTGACATCAGAGGCAGAGCAATGATGTCACCAGAGACTTTCATTTGGTTGTGACCAATGATTTATGGTAATAGCAGCGGGGGGTCAACAGTGATGTCATGTTGAGCAGAAAGTGGGTGGAGCTTATTTATTGTGATTTAATGAACTGGATGTTTTGTTCCAATCCAGCACTGCTCTTTATTATTTTGTGAGAAGCGCCCCCTGCTGGGCAGACATGTATGGAGCAGGACAGCTGTAGGTTAAGCCGTCTGGAAGAAACTTCAGTTAAAACTCGACTGATCCGACTGCTGCTGCTTCTGGTTCTGACAGGAATGAACTGGATCAGTACCGTGCAGATGGTTACAGATCAGAACCAGAACTTTAACCTCCAGCAGTGTGATGGAGCTGATGGGGAGCAGGAGTTTGGACCCAGCAGCCTCCTCAGACCGCCTCAGTGAGCTCCTGTCTTGTTCTCTGTCTGCTTTTCCATGCATGAACCTTCAGTGTTGAATAAAAACGTCACCTCTTGGTCTGTGTCTCTTTAAAACGGTCTGACAGAAACATGGCTCTCTGCTTCTGGTTCCACTTTGGGAGGCTGGTTTCCCAGGTCAGCCAGGCCAACCATTCCCTCTAACGACCCCCCTTTCAGAGACA
>NW_015152902.1:19611-21589 GCF_000732505.1 Cyprinodon variegatus | reverse complement strand
CTGCTTTCAGTCAGCAGGACCAAACTGGTCCCAGTCAGAACTCTCTGACTGGGACCAGTTTTTATGAAAGGAGGTTCTGTTCAGAAACGAAACAACTAAACGTGCAGAAAAGTCTTTTATTAAAGAAGCAAAGTGTGAAAGGCACAGACTGGACCAGCAGAACCAGCAGAACCAGTGGGTCCAAACGTCCTGCGGCATCAGAACATGAAGCTCCAGGAGAACGGACCTTCAGCGGCTCCGCCCCCAGCTCCCTGATTGGATCATCTCTGAACCAACACACATCATGGGTCTAATCAGTTCCCGCCTCCAACCCATGTTACCATGACAACCCATCATCTATATGACGCTCAGCCTGTCTGGTCCCTCAGTGAGCGCGCTCAGAGCGTCAGCTGAGCTCCATGTGTTCCACGCCGCACGCCGCCTCCCCGTGGGGTGACTCCTCCCCCTCCTCCCCATGGGGTGACTCCTCCCCCTCCTCCCCATGGGGTGACTCCTCCCCCTCCTCCCCATGGGGTGACTCCTCCCCCTCCTCCCCGTGCGGTGACTCCTCCCCCTCCTGCTGCCTGTAGCCCACAGCCTCGTCCTCGTCCTCGAACAGGATGGGCGGAGCCTCGGCCGGCTTGCCCAGGCCGTGCATGCGTCTCTGGTGCTGCTGCAGGTTGCCGCGGCGGTTGAAGCGGGCGGGGCAGAGCTCGCAGGTGAACGGCCGCTCGCCGGTGTGGATGATGACGTGTCTGGCCAGCTGCGAACGACACTTTTTGTCTTTGCCACAGATGTGGCAGACGAAGCTCTGGGGCGGCCGCGCTCCGTCGGCGTGGACGACGTCACGGTGCCTCTTCAGGTGGCTGAGTCGGCGGAAGCTGCGGCTGCAGAAGTCGCAGGCGAACGGCCGCACGTCGCTGTGGATGAGGGCGTGGCTGGCCAGCAGCGAGCGGAAGCGGAACGCCTTGCCGCAGACGGGACAAGGGAAGGAGCTGAACACGCCGCCGCTTCTCCTGCGCCCGGACGATCGCGACGACTCGCCGGCCTTGGTCCTCAGGTGGACGCGCAGGTGGTGCTGTTTGAGGCTGGCGGCGTGGTGGAAGCCTCGCTGGCAGACGCTGCAGCGGTGAGGCTTGTCGGCCAGGTGGATGCGAGCGTGGGCGGCGAGCTGCACCTCCGACTTCAGCCTCTTTCCACAGACGCCGCAGGTGAAGCCGTCGCCGGGCGGCGGGCCGTCCTCGGCGTCCAGGTGGTTGGGGTGCAGGAGGATCTTGTGGCGCTTCAGCTGGTACTGACGGGCGAACTTGCGGCCGCAGATGTCGCATAGATGCGGCCGTTCGCCGGTGTGGGTCTGGAAGTGGACGGCCAGCTGCGAGCGGCACTTGAACTCTTTGCCGCAAAGGTCGCAGAGCAGCGAGGCGGGGCGCTGAGGCGCGGCGGCGCCGGCCGCGTGCACCGCCTTCCTGTGATGCTCCAGGTCGTTGATCCTCATGTAGGCCTTGGGGCAGCGCTCGCAGCGGAACGGCTTCTCCCCCGAATGGATCACCTCGTGGGTCTTCAGCCTGGAGCGGCAGCTGAACGTCTTCCCGCAGACGGCGCACAGCCAGGCGGGCGCCAGCGGCCTTTTCTCGCGCCGCGGCACGCCATTGGGGTGCAGGTGGCTGAGGTGGTGTTGCAGGTTGTCGCGGCGGTTGAAGCGGAGGTCACAGAGGTGGCAGGCGAAGGGCTTCTTCCCGGTGTGGATGAAGGAGTGGCGGGCCAGGCTGGACTTGCTCTTCATCACCTTACCGCAGACGTCGCACACCGTGCTGTCGGCCTCCAGCTTCACCGCCCGCAGGCCGCCGCGCTCAGAGGCCACGCCCAGAACGGGCTCTGAGGGAGCCAGAGGCCGGGGGCCCGTGGCGTCTGTGGGGGAGAACAGGGCAAGTTAGAGACCAACATCGTCCCACTGATTCTACACTGGGAATGGGGGGAGGGGCTATAACTGCTACTCCCT
>NW_015152902.1:16712-17916 GCF_000732505.1 Cyprinodon variegatus | reverse complement strand
CAGCCAGGGCTAACGTTAGCCCGGCTGTCTGCAGCAGCCAGGGCCAACGTTAGCCCGTCTGTCTGCAGCAGCCAGGGCTAACGTTAGCCCGGCTGTCTGCAGCAGCCAGGGCCAACGTTAGCCCGTCTGTCTGCAGCAGCCAGGGCTAACGTTAGCCCGTCTGCAGCAGCCCTCTCTCTGCATAGCCGTGTTTAAAGGACCGCTGGCTCTGATGGAGGTTTGATTCGCGTTTATCCGACTGTGCTCATCGTGGACGCCCACGCCGCGTTCCTGACCCTCCATTAGCATACGCAGCTCATTACAAGATAATTTTATTCTCGCAGTAGTATTGTTGTTATTATTTTGTATACTTTCATGTTTCTTTGAGTTGGAAGTAACGGCTTATTTTCTTGTTTTTGTGGGCGGAGCCTGCAGCTGGGAGGCGGTCTGGACTGTTTGTGGGATTCTAACCTGCAGCCGCCATCTTTGTTCTCCGGCCTTCCTAGTCATAACAGAACCAAAGACCAAACCCTGTAGTTCTGAGCATCAGAGGTTCTGGTACCGGGTAGTGACACGGATCTCACCTCCTCTAGGGGTCCAGGTGGGATCAGCAGCGTCCTGCACTGGCTCCTCCTCCTCCTCCTCCTCCTCCTCCTCCTCCTCCTGGAGGTCTGGTGACGGGCAGCGCTGCCGGTTCTGTCTGCCGTTGGTTCTGACGCTGTTGGAGCCCCGCAGAGCGGCTCTCCTCCTGGTTCTGGTTCTGGTGTCGGTGGGCTCGTCAGACAGTTTGACCGCAGGTCTGATGATTCTGGTTCTGGTCCGGTTAGGGCTGCAGTGCTGCAGCAGAGCGCCGCCGTCTGACCCGTCGCCTCTGACGGACAGACACTGCAGCAGCATGGCGGGGGACCCTGAGGGGGGACGGGAGGTTAGTCTGGTACCGGGCCCTGGGTCCTACTGCAGGAACCAGAAACTGAGGAACATAGAAATGTTGTTTCTAGATAGAGCTGTGAGGTAGAACTGAGAAAAGCCCGCAGCATGACGGTGCAGGTCGCCTCCCTCCTGCCGACCCACTGAGGGATTCAGATTGGATCAGAACCTGATCCGGTTCTGTGTTCTGACCCGTTCCTGGGGTCCATCTTCAGACTCGGATCAGAACTCTCAGAACCTTTGTCAAAGTTCTGCTCCAAACTGCAGAACCACCTCAGACCATCAGTTCTAGGATGTT
>NW_015152902.1:14549-15033 GCF_000732505.1 Cyprinodon variegatus | reverse complement strand
TTAGAGGCTCCTTCAGCAGAACCTGGTTCTGGTTCCGGAGCGGTTCTGCCTCCAGGTGGAACCCAGTCTGATCCGACTCTATGTTCCAGTTAGAGGCTCCTTCAGCAGAACCTGGTTCTGGTTCCGGAGCGGTTCTGCCTCCAGGTGGAACCCAGTCTGATCCGACTCTATGTTCCAGTTAGAGGTTCCTTCAGCAGCGGCTCACCTGAGTGTCTCCAGCTGAGGTTCTGACCCAGAAGGTCCACCTGGACGCCGGCGTCTCTGGTTTCCATGCCGTCGCTCTGGCAGCCCACCTCCTTCCGGGTCGCCTCACCAGAACCGTCCCACTGGCAGCCCACCTCCCTGCTGCCTCCCTCTGCTCCACCAGGGGGCTCCATCGCTGCTGCACCTGCAGGCAGAGCCTGGTTAGGAACCAGAACCGGATCACCTGAACATGCAGTGTTTACAGGCAGCACAGAGGCGGGTCAGAACCAACAGAACCTGG
>NW_015152902.1:7297-8394 GCF_000732505.1 Cyprinodon variegatus | reverse complement strand
CAGGGAGGAACCAGCAGGTTCTATCAGGGAGGAACCAGCAGGTTCTATCAGGGAGGAACCAGCACTGAGAACACTAAGCTCATTCATTCACTCTAGTTTGATGAGTTTTAAAATCGTTCTAATAAAAATGTTCATATTCACTCATTGATGAGTTTTAGATTTAACTCTTTATTCAAGTTTCCAAAATATATTTTAACAGTCGCCATATTGGGATGTTTTTGTTTATCGCAATATTTCAGCCCGTATTTCAGAAATCCTGGTTCCGGCCCTGGCAGCTGCTTCGGTTCCCTTTGGACCGGAACCAGGTTCTGTTCGAACCGGACCGTAAAGCCAGCGGGAGCGAACCGAACCGGACCGTAAAGCCAGCGGTACCGAACCGAACCGGACCGTAAAGCCAGCGGTACCGAACCGGACCGTAAAGCCAGCGGTACCGGTCCAGCTGCTCCATCAGCAGTTAGCTCTATGCTAGCTGCAGCTAAAGCTCCAACCAGCTAACCTACCTGAGAGTCGCGCGGCCGCCTTAACGGGGTGACGTCACATCCGGAAGTTAAATCATAGACCTAGAAGATGAATCCATCAAACTGCGGAGCTGAAGAACCTGATGGAACCAGAACCAGAACCGGAACCAGAACCAGAAGCAGAAGCAGAAGAAGGCCTCCCTCTGCCTCCTTCTTCTGCTCAGGTTTCCCGCCAGGCCGCCCTCTGCTGCCCCCTGCGGACTCTACGGGAATTACACGTTTGCAATGACGTCACAACAAGGGCCGGCCGACGAGACGACGCGTATCCATGGCAACCGGCAGGACTACAGGAAAAAGGTTTAAATAATCCTTCAGGGATGAAAAAGGAAAAGAGTTTGAGGCAGAAGATCATCCTGGCTGGAGTAGAACCACACTACATAGATGGGACACAATGATTACTAGATTATTCACAGCCGCTCAGAAAAAAAAGATACCAATAAATAAATAAAGGATGAACGAATGAAAACAACTTGGAAAAAGACTATAACTCTATGCATAGAAATGAGATAGATAGATAGATAGATAGATAGATAGATAGATAGATAGATAGATAGATAGATAGATAGATAGATAGATAGA
>NW_015152902.1:4107-5456 GCF_000732505.1 Cyprinodon variegatus | reverse complement strand
TTAGCCCTGGCCGCTGCAGACGGGCTAACGTTAGCCCTGGCCACTGCAGACGGGCTAACGTTAGCCCTGGCTGCTGCAGACGGGCTAACGTTAGCCCTGGCCGCTGCAGACGGGCTAACGTTAGCCCTGGCCGCTGCAGACGGGCTAACGTTAGCCCTGACTGCTGTTAGCCTCGGAGGTCCGCAGGTTGCCGCGGTCCTCTCAACTTCGTAAATAGTTTTTTCAATTACTCATTAAATCAGTAAATGTTCCGTATAGTGAAGCTTAAAGTTTAATATTCTCGCCACAAATGATCTTAAAATGTATTTTTCTTGAACAACAGCAACAGAAAAGAGAACTTTTAACTTTCAATGGGGCGCTCAATTGAAAGCTGCCGCTGTGCATGCTGGGACAGCTGTCAGTCTGGGGAACGGAGAAGTCTGCTCTGATGCATGCTGGGTAAAGAGGGAGGGTCCAGAACAACAACAGTGCTCAGGCTGAGGCTGATGACGTGTCACGAGAACGCTCAGGAACGCATATTGAGAGGTGGCCTTAGAGTTACTGAGATAAAGAAAAAAGAACGATAGCCCGAACAGCGCGCCGCTAAGCAGTCAAAACAGGAAGTGACACGATAAGTCTCATCAGCAGCAGCACCCTCTAGTGGCATTGAACAGCGTTTCTACGTTAGTTGCCTGTGTTCTAGCACGGATCACAGTTCATAAATCCTCAGGTACATCATGTCTGTTTATATAGTTTTATTTGTAGTTTTTGAATCATACAACATAAATAAAAGCTTTTATTACGATAATGTTCTGTTCAGCAGCAGAGCTGTACATGTACAGGGTTCAGTCACAACAACAACGTTACACTTAGAGCAATCCAGAACCTTCTGCCATGATGGCTGGATCCTTTGCTTCGGTTCTGATGGTGGAACGTTCAAATCTTCTTTCATGATTGTCTGCCTCTGTGTGCTTTACAAGAACAACAATAACACTGAAACAAATGAAGGAATAAATATTCTTCCTGCTATTTACAGTATAAACATCTCCCTCCATCGCAGTCAGAAACAGAACCAGCCAGCAGCTCTCTGCAACTGCTGACAATTAAACACATAAAACAGAACCTGAGAGGGAGCAGAGGTTCATCAAGTTAGCTTCAAATGTGCAGTGATACGAAACATGACCATGAGCATGACCCCCCAGCCTGAAGATCAGAGCTAACAGTCTAAACACAGACAAACCCAGTCAGAAAGGTACCTACACACCTAATCAATGGGTGGAGCCTGTTTTCAAGGAAACCTAAACGATCTCCAGCATGATGTGACCAGTATAAACCGGTTTATAGCCTGATGCGACCAGTATAAACCGGTT
>NW_015152902.1:0-1557 GCF_000732505.1 Cyprinodon variegatus | reverse complement strand
AGTTTAAACTGGTTTAATCCTAGTTTAAACTGGTTTAAGCCTGCTATGACCAAGTCGAACTGGTGTTGACCAGACCAGTAATAAAGTATATTAGCATCTTTTGTTACAGTATCACACCAAAGTGTTGAAGGTGCATAGTCCTGTTCTATATTTTTAAATCTATATGCTGGTGAGATCACTGAACGAATAGTTGGTCCCGCTGCTTAGTTTCTTATATTTACAGTAACAGAGGAGGAACGATGAAGAACAAGGGGGTAAAAATGGAGCAGGCTACAGCAGCTAAGCTGTTAGTAACTCCCAGTAAAGACTTTGATGCTCTTTCCCAGTTTGGCTGTTCTGTCTAGAACCTGGAGACGCTGTCGATCAGTTTATTTAATAAAGTTCTTCTGTTTTACACTCAGGCATCACAGGACATCGCTGCATCAATTGTCGCTGTATGGCTGGTAGTTCGGTGGTACTGCCAGCAGATGGCGCAGCGTCTATTAATTTCAGCTCATCAAGCTTGTTGCAGGAATTCTATTTGGGCTCAAAATGGATTATCTGGACGTTGTTCAGCACCGTATTACATCGTGATGCGATGGTGGGGCATATAACATGACTATGCACCTTTAAATCATTTACAGTATAAAAAAGGTCCAATTACAGGCAGACGATTTCTATTGGTTTCCATGGTAACAAAGTGGCAGCTGATCATGAACAAAAATCTGACATCAGGCCTTAGATAAATGATAAAATCAGAGAAACTGAAATCTTTGGAAACTTTTTTCCTTTGATAAATAAGAAGAGAAGCAGAAAAATCCTGCTGGAAAAGATGAATCCATCATGTCTGCAGTGAACCAATCCGCAGGTCCACGCCGGACGGAACGGATCATTTCAAAGAAACTAAACAGGTCCCGTCGTTTGGTTCTGCTGCAGCTTTTCAAGGTTGATGTGAATAAAAATTTAAAAGAAGAATTTCTTCTTAAAGCTCAAGAAAACAACAAAAACTGTCTGTTGTTTGGGAGACTTAGAGTAGAACAGGAAATTTAGATTATTGAGGATGATGATGAACGCCGTGAAGACCTGAAGTCTCCGTGTTTAGTGTCCGTCAGCAGCTTCTCAACCACTGCTGCTTAATGTTAGCGGTTAGCTGCTCCATCAGCGGTACCAGACTCCGGTCCATCTGGATCCTTATTGCCCCACTCACCAGGCTGGACAAAGTCTGAGGTCTTCTTCGTCTTTTCAGTTTCAACTCATCAGATTTACAACACAATAAAAAACAAGACAACAAAGAGACACAAGGTGAGAAACGCTGGATGTCCATCAGCGGCGCCGTCCTCGCCGCCAGACGCTCCAGTTTAACCAGGCAGTGCAAAAACCTTCAGTCAGTAGTGGCACCGTCATGCTCTGGGCCTGGAGGCTCTGCTCCAGGCTAAGCTGAATTCAGGTACTCCAGAGCAACTTCATAACAGAATTTATACTGTTCCTGTTCACACACAGAAAATATAAAACATGATCAAACAAAATATGAAATAATAATAATATTAATAATAATCATACTTCAAACCAAGGTAAAAA
>NW_015152901.1:25385-27052 GCF_000732505.1 Cyprinodon variegatus | reverse complement strand
ATTGTTTTTTAAACTTTTAAGGTTTGACTCTTGTAGCTTTTTCTTTTTCTTGCAACACTGGGTTGGTTTCATGCCAAATTTTACTTTATGAGAAGTTCTTCATCTGTCTCCCAAAAGTAATTGGGGTCATGACAATGTTTTGGGGAGATCTGAGACAGGCTTCATGGTATTTTTGTTCAGCAAATGTTTTTTTTTTAATCCTAGAAATTTAGAATTACGTTTGTAATGTTTATTAAAACCAGTTCTTAATTTCACAAGACAAAAGTAATCAGGTCTGAGTTGGGCTGGTGAAATCGAACCAAAACAATGTCTTAAATCCCACTGAGGTGGTAATTTAAGAAGAGGGGCAAGTATACTTTCACACAGAGCCAGGTAATTTCAAACAGCTTGTTTTGTGAAAGAAATTTAATTTAATTTGGATAAAGCAGTAATATTTATCATAGTATTTTTTAAACCGCTTTTGTGACTAATCACTAACTGATCCAAATGTGAGGAAATATTTAGATTATTAGTTAATTGGTAAATGAAAAGAAAATGGGGGAAAAGGGACTTTTCCTGTTATGTACAAAAAACAAACCTGAAAATTAAACAACTTTATTTTTAGAGCACTGAAAACAAAACAATCTCCTAAAAGCACTAATAAAATGATATTTGACACATTTATTAAATTCATATTGAATATAGAACAGAGGAAACAAGTGCAACTGTAAATGGTGCAGAAGAAAAAAATAATGGATGTCTAAAATTTAATGACATTGAAATAAAAATAAGCAAAAATTAATTTGAATTAAGCAGACAATAACTAGGAAATCTATAAATGGGGATGAAAAATATAATGAGTAATTGTAATAAAGGAGTTAAAATGTAATTAAAATTGCACTTGAACAACGCAGACACAAATGTACTTAAAATCTGATTAACAGACAAACTAAACAAGATTAGCAAAAAAGTTAAAGGATGAAAATAAAAAAACAGTTTTAATATAAACACTGTTGTATGGGCTAAGATGACTGTCAATAAAAACATATGATAATTTGTAAATGAAAGTCAATTAACATGAATACATTAAAATTTCTATTTATTCCTTGTTGTCAACTCATAAATTGCATTAAAATTCAAGTGCTTCATCTGTGACGATACAAGCTTGGAAGTTACAAAAAAAAGTACAAAGGTACAACTTTCACCAGTGGACGTGCAAACGTCAAATTCACGAGTACAAATTAAATTTATGAGTATGAATCAAATTTACGAGTACAAATCATAAATTCCAGATGATGTAACGGACGCTGAACCTTGGACCCACTATTCAGCAGACAAACTGAATGTATGAATGAACTGAATGAATTTCATGCATGCTGACCACTCAGCCAAGTGAATATTTATTTAAAAAACTTTGTTATCCAGAAATATAGTAACGGGTCCATACTGTCACATTGAGATAGTATGAAGTAAGGCATTTTTTTTTTTTACAGGTTTTTAAGTTGCTTTAAGAAGTCATTTGAATTTAGCCCTTCAGCTACAGTAACAGTTTCATTATCAGGTTCTTAAATTGAATCGGTTCTCGTAAGATTGATTCTTACTCATAAATATGTGATCTGCATGTGCATTGTTGCAAAGCTGTATCAATGCACCTGTTTTTGTTTTGTAACTTCCAAACCTGTATTTTC
>NW_015152901.1:0-23913 GCF_000732505.1 Cyprinodon variegatus | reverse complement strand
CTATCTATCTATCTATCTATCTATCTATCTATCTATCTATCTATCTATCTATCTATCTATCTATCTATCTATCTATCTATCTATCTATGAGGCTCTTCAGATGATATCAAGATGTTAGATTTTTTTCCCAAAAAGATTGAAGGTAAACTTTGATCATACAGTCAATAAAATACTGACACAACAGTGATACGTACTCCATTTATTTGCTTTAACACATTTTTGTAAAGACATAGAAACCTGAGAAGCTCCTAGCTTTGTGTGTTTAAAGGAAGACTTTACACACAACTTTAAAAACCATAAATAATCTTCATCATTTTAAGGAAAAGGATTTCTCATTCCTGACTCCTCTTTCATCTCTTTCCTTCTGAACTTATGTAGCTTCTAAAAAATACTATTATTTAAAAATTTTCTCACTACTTTTTTTCCTGTTTATTCTACTTTATGTAAGGGTTTTAACCTTTTACTGACGGTTAACCAGCTGATTGGAAATTTTACAACACTTATCAAGGCAGGGGTCTGTGGACAGCCAACCAATGACTGATGTTTTCTACCAGAACAATGCTTTCTAGCTTTGATGTATAAAACTCGTGCGCCTTTTCATCCTTTTGGCACTGTCTTTTTGACTATTGAGCCGATGTGATAAGTAAATGTTTCCACTGTAAGATCAATAAATTCTATCAATCAATTAATCAATAATACAATTACACATTTAATGTACTGATATGAGGCTTTCCTGAGCCTAACGTGCTCCTGGTTGTTATTTAGCATAGAGGATCTTTTACGCTTTCACCCTCCTTTCTTGAAATTTTCCAGTCCAAAATATTCCTTCTGTAGAAGGATGGACTCAAAAAATTTTATTGGGTCTTTTTTACCCTTTCCAAACAGCCTCTCGTCTAAGAGCGCTGATATTTTTTATGGCATCAATATGATCAATACTTTGTGCTTCAAACCAGTAAACAGCAGTAATTCTTTGCCATTGACAGCAGCCATGCTCATTTGATTTACAGCCCTTTCTTTGAGTTTGTTGTGATTGGTTGTAAAACTTAAGCATTTTGATTGGTTGAAAGGTTTACATAGATTGAGTGACTGTAGTATGTCTTGCTTCACTATAAAATGTCTCAAATTGTAGTTAAAACATTTTAGGCTTCACATTAACTCTTGTTTAGTCCTCCAGCTGAAAATATGATAGTGATTTCTTTGCACTTGATTCAAAAGCTCTCAGTTTGTCTTTAAATTATCCTAAAGAAAATCTGTTGTATATCAAGGGTTATAAAAATCATCTGAAGTCTTGAATGTTTTGTTTTATATTGCAGGTTCTGTTGAGCCCAAAGCCAGATGGAAGACTTTGATTACAGCTTGGAGATCAGTGACCGAGACTGGGAGTGCTTCTTTGCAGAGTGTGAAGAGTGCAACCTGCATCCTCCATCATTGGCACGTGTCGACGATTCAGGAATGAGTGATTTCGATGACTCTTTTCTCACCCAGAGATCCCGAAAAGTTGACCTAACACCAAGTTCCCCAGTGTCTGACCTCCCTGTCAGCAGCCCTGCAGAAGACGCTGGCTCTCCTGCTGCGGTGCGAGGCTTTGGTAAAGATGAGAGCAGTGGATTTGAAAGCGTTCTCTCGGGTAGTGAGGAGGACATACACCTTCAGTCTGTCAACATATTTTTTGAAAGGCTAAAAGATCTAGGAGAGGCAGATACGAGCCAAGAGACAGATGGAAACAACAAAGTGACCAAAAAAGAGGAACAGCAGGTCAGTGGAAGGACTCTGCCAAAAAGTTTCCCTAAGTCAAACACCTCACCTGATAGGGTGGAAAATGCATTTGGCAAAGAGACTCAGAGGCCCATTGACTCCAATGGAAACATCAACACAATGAAAATAGTTACAGCTGAGTCCAATTTTTTTTCAGAACCTGAAACCTGCAGCACCTCTTCCATAAGTTTCTGTAAATCACCAGGAACAGAGTTATACATAACAGAGGAAGACTTCACAGACAGCGTACCAGATGATGAAGCACAGTACAATCTACTTCACGACTCAGCAGAGAGCGTTTTTGGCTCAGACACAAATGCTCAGTCCTGCAGATTGGAAATGTGGAGAAGTATGGATGACATCGTCAAGCAAGATTTGCTGACAAGTCCGGAAACTTTCTGTAAAAGGTGCAGCAGCAGAGAAGACCAGGTGTCGACCCCTGAGGGGTCTCAGTTAGTCTCCATGAGGAGGAAGAGGAGGAAGAAGAGACGACTCAGTCTGGAGGCAGGTGAAGGTGGACATCCTTGCGAGAGGCACTCAAAGGGGGAGCAGTTCACGGTAAAAGAGGAAAGACGTTTGTTTTTATCGACGGAGAAGCTTGATTTTAAAGAACAACAGAAAAATCTGACGTATGTTCTGACTCCCAATCCCACCACCATCAAGTTCCCAGAGAATTTCTCTGCTCAGGAGATAAAAATTGAACTCTCCCTGTCTGTTTCTCCGAGTGACAATCAATGCCAACAATCTCCACTAAGAACATGTGCGTTTGGCAATTATCCCACTAACCACACACCCAGCCCCCCCCTGAGTCAAAGTGATGACATTGCTAATGATGCAGCAGATTTACAGCCAAACAGTGAGTTTCAGGTTACAGAATCACCTGGTTTGTTTGAAAAATCATTCTTGCCAGGTTCTGGTGCTGAAGTGGAGACAGAAAAGTCAGAAAGTCAGAAGCAGGAAGAAGAATCTGCCAAACTTCAGCCGTCTGATGAAAGAAATGTGTTGGTCAGTGACTGTGAAAATGAACAAAATGTAAAACATTCAACAGCAGAAGTCAAATCACTCAACACTTTACCGGGTGCAGGGTCATGTGCTCTTGCTATGGAAGTTTTCCAAAATGACAAACTATCCTCTGCTATGTCAGACCTGGCCACGGAGACTGGAAATTCTGGCCTGGACAAATGCACAGCATGTCAAAGTGATTCTGAACATCAAGAACAGCTGGAGAGTGTTGGTCCAAACACAAATCAAAATAGCTCTGCAGAGGACCAGACTCACCTTTCTGTGCACACAACTGGAGGGATCATTTCTTTTCACCCAAAGGCATTCCACAGTGAGACTTTGGATGAAGTTATCGACACTTACTTAACATCAGAGCATCTTGAAAAGTTGCCTAATGAAAGTTGTTTGTCTGGAAATATATCTTGTTTCGAAACAGACCAACGACTAGATCTGTCAGAGGCTTTGACTTCAAACGTCGATTCAGAGAAAAACAAAAAAGAGGAAAAGTCTGAAATATTGGATTCAACAAGCAACATTCAGACAGAAACGGAAGCTTCCCAAAGTGAAAACTTACAAGCCAGTCCCTCAGATATCATGCATGTGTTTTCCAGTGTCGCTTTGGATGCAGAATCTGTCCTTTCACTTAATAATGAAAATAAGTTTCTCATTTGTTCATCTATTATTGAGCAGGAATCGGTTCAAGCTGTAGAAGGGCGGCCCAATCTTTTGTCTGATAAAGAAGTACACCATGCTTCTTCTGGATCCAAAAGCCAAGTTGAATCAACATTTGACTTGGCAAATGAAGCTGCACAGGTCATCACTGAATCCACAGATATTGAGAAACCTGAGAAGATGCCAAACTCTGTGTTTGCCATGTCTTCATTTTGGAGGGAGATGGAGAAACTGACAATAAACGACATTTTGGGTCTACGAAACGAGGGAAAATTTTCTCTACCAGACACACTTCCAGCTGTTAAAGAAAGTGAGGACACAGCGGAAGATTCAGGCATTTATATTGAAGACGAGGATTCTAAGCTGGTAGATGCTACAGAGGAAAGATGTGAGGCTGTTTTGTCGTGCCCACAAACTCTTACCTGGCAAAGTCAACCTGTGCTAATAATCCAAAATCCAGACATTTGTCCAGAGCGCACTGTGTTGGAACCTGAGACATTTTCATCTCAAACTGTCCTCGGTGAAAGGGCACATAAATTCCTTAAGAAGATTTCTAAAACAGTCAGTGTGCACAATTTAAAGGCTCTGGAATCAGAGTCTTTTAGCTACAGGTGCAAAGAGGATGCAGTACAAATCTTGGAAGAGCAGGATCCCGAAAAGTTGACATATCTCACCGGGGCTGCAAAAACAGAGAAAGACACTTTACCTTCATCCTCAACAAACAGCTACAACATCTCATTTGCAGACATATTTCAGTACTTCTTTGGAGGCAAAGAGTCAGCTTCCAGCCAGTCACCAGAAGAAGATTCACCCACCTTCTACGCCAGTGGAAATTCTGTCCCTGAAACATACGATCAATTCTTTTCAGAGTTTGATGAGGAGAGCTTCTTCTACCCGCTCTTAACAGCAGAAGAGAAAAATGAAGATAAGCCAGTTCCTATATTCTCATACTCTCGCTCAACTAGAAACTTCCAGTTCCCAGAGGCCTATGAGCATTTCTTTGCATCCTCCTCATCTGATGATTCCTCCTCAGAATCTGAGGAAGAAGAAAACTGTCGCCCTGTCAAGGTGGTGAGCAGGTTCAGCCATAAGGTGAACTCCACACATGTTACCACCGATATATATGAGAATTTCTTCTTGGATGGCGACATCACAGGGGATCTCTTCTCTTTGAGTTCACTCTCCTTCCGAAAGATTAGCTTCAAACCATCTACGACCCAGGAGGGGACAAAGTCACTCGTCCCTGTAAGGCAGAGCTCCAGACACCAGTTTCAGAATATTGAGTTTCCAGTAAACGCGCTGGGCAATCCAGATGTGATGTTCCCCGATCCACTGCTGTACCACCTGGAGGAAAGGATCTCCAGACAGCTCGCACTGGAGCCATGCAGATATGAAGGCTTGGAGGTGGCTGTTTCTAATCCAAGTAAGCAAAATTTTTAACTGTTTACCAAGAAAACAAACAAATCATGTTACTGTTATAATATTGGCCGCAGGAAAAGCATAGATAATTTAACTCTGTGCACTTTGAAATAAAGTATTCTAAGTAAGTTTGTCATAGTTTTAGCCTAATTACGATTAATTAACTTATTTCTTTTTGGTAAATGCAAAATAATTGGAGAAAGATTTTAATATTCTTTTTACCTTAAGCATTTATCTATGATAATAAATTGAAACGTGCAAACAGAGATCACCATCCCAAATCTAAAGCACAAGGGTGGCAGTATCATGATGTGTGGATGCTTTGCTGTAGGAGGGATTGGTTTATTTCATACAATAAAAGGCAGCACTGCATTAGAACACAATGTGAATATATTGAAGCAGCATCTTCAAAAATCAGTGTGGTTAAAGTTTGGAGCCACCGGGGTCCTTGAAATGGAAAACAACCTTAATAATTTACCCAGTTTAGACACAAAGTGGCTTATGGACAACTATGTCAAAGATTACAGGAAATTGCTGAAAGTCCAGCAATCAGAATTAAATCAGAAGTAACACTGTTTAAAATTAATTACTAAGTAAATGTATGTAAACGTCTAAAAACAAATTCTGTCTTATTTTCTGGCTGTTGGCAACTAGAATTTAATATGGTTATTCTCACTGACCTAAGGCAGGAAAGATTTAGACTGCTTTAATCATAAAGAGTGAGAAAAAAATATTATCTTTTTTTCATAATGGAGGAGCAATCCTATTACATTATTTATAGAAGCAACAAGGTTTGCATATAATAAAATCAATTTAAGAATCTCAGGTGACAATTTAACTCCAGTTTAATTATAATTGTTCTTTATTGATTGACTCGTTTAAAAACAAAAAAAAAAACATTTTGGTCAAGAAATAAACAGGCAACATAAACTGATTTGAGTCATTCTAAGGGAGTTGGAAATTATGACTTGATCAGAGAATTCTGTTAATCCCTTGACATTGTTTGTAGTTATCAGGAATTACTTTTTTTAATCAAAAGAAAATTAAGAGAAAAGAATTGGTGATTTTAAGCTATTGCATGAAGCTGTGGGTTGAGGGGGGATTAAGTCACAGTGGAACAAATATGTTCAAAGTAAGACCAACTTTTAAAAAAGGTGAATTATTACAAGGTAATAAAGATCTAAATTATTTTTCCAGTATATTTCTTGTTATCTTCTCTTCTGACAGACTCAGTATTGGACATCTGGACACTGGGAGCCAGTAGCTTCCTGAAGGGAGGAACATATGACAGGCTGATAAATCATAAGATTCAGGGAGAGATGTGTAATTCATACCTTTAGACTGTTAAAACAATACAGTATTTTATCCTATCATGACCTTATGATTTGTTTCTGCAGAGAAACAGAAGCTTCTCTGATTTAACATAGAGAGAAAAACAAACAAAAATGCAACTTTTTACAGTTAAACCTTGTCATGAACAAGTTAGAGATTGTTGCAAAAAAGTTCTCAGCAAGTAGGTCCTTCACTTTAGAATATACTTAGTAATATGTCCATCAAAAGTTTCTTGATCATACTCACTTCACACCCGGAGCTCTGGAACTAAATCAGCAGGATGTGCATCATTTTAAAGTAAAGTCATGATGAAGGCAATCTGCATTTATCCTTTGTTTGTGGCAATTAAGTGGGGAGGGGGCCACATCATTTCATTTTATTATTAAACATATGATCTTTTGAAACAAAACAAACAAAAAAACAGTTTTCAATTGTCAGCTTTTTATAGGAAAGAAAAGGATTGTTCAAACCACCCTGGCTTTCTCAGCTAACTTTATGTTGTCAAACTGAATTTATTTATTGATATGAATCATTTATTGATATGACGAACAATAAGCCTTTCTTATTCCTGGATGCAGCTGGATAGTTAAACTAAAATGTGTTTATATTCACAACAAGGGATGGTTATATTTCAACGTGGGACCAGGCTGCTTGTTTGTCATCTTTTACATAAAATCTGTGTCTAGCTTGATACTTGCATCTTGTATCGACTTGGGTGTTAGTTTTAGTCTAATACTAAAATAAGTTGGATGATCTGAAAAATGTTTTTGCTTCAAAAACGCAAATAACAGAAAAAATTTGTAAGGAGGATCCTCTTTTTTAAGATACTCTACCTTTATATTTGAACTAATCTATTCATTCATTCAAAAAATTTATTTGAGGTCATTGTCCTGTTGGACCTCCTACTTATTTAACATTGTCATTTGAAATGATTTACAAAGTCCTCATTGTGACTCCTTCAAATATTTTACATTTTGTTACCAAACAGCTCAAACTTTGTCTAATTTGATGCTAAAACTTTCCTCCGGGAGACTTTAAAGTCTTTGGTCAGTCCATGTACACAGCTACAAACTTTAGTCTAGTTAAGTCCAGTTAGTCTAGTTCAGCAGACTGCCAAAAATTTAGATCCGTCCTCGCTGTGGATACTGCATAGTCAACTATTAGACGGGCTTGACCTTTTGAGCTTCTTTGGTGTTTCCTGATCATCAGAACATTTTGAGGCTGACAATTGAAACATTGACACTGTCAGGTTAGTGGAAGTTAGTTAAGGACCCAAATGCAAAGACAGGAGCCAGCAGAGATTACTTTTTCTGATTTAATAAAGTTCCAAAGGACAACAGACGCAAAAGTCCACAAACAAAATACAGAAAGCCAAAATCCAGGTGATGACAGGGAAAACACACATGAGGAGCAAAGAAATGGCAAGAAAGCAGCAAACAATAACTGGAGACGAGGAGAATAGATGTCAAACAGAACAAAGACCAGGCTAATCAGTAGATTGGGAGCAGGTGTGGACAGAAAAATCTAGAAGGGAGCCAAGAGAGGGAGACTGACACAAGAGGGCAACAGAGGGTTAACAAGAAATACATAAGTCCTCAAATACAACCCAAAACAACTAGAATAACACAAAATGTAAAATAAAACCAATGTAATCTCAAAAAAGAAAACTTAAACAGAACCAAAACCATGACAGATACCGCCCTAGAAAAAAAACATTAAAAACTATTTTCTTGGAAAAATAGAGCTCTAAATAAATCAGAAAAATGCTTTTTTTTATCGCAGCTCTTACACTAAAGGTTAAAGAGCATGAAATTTATCAAGGCTGCAAGGTTTAATCCTCAGATTGTCTCTCAAACCCTAACCCCAGAACACTTCCAAAATGACACTCAGTTTAGCAGCACATTGCTCCCTAACAGACGAGTTAAAAACAGAAGGCATATAACCCCAATTTAGAACAATTAGGAGGTATTTGCTTCCTTTTTCTTTCCTAAACCTAAAAAATGAACCCATAATATAGAAAAGCTCAGGAACTTCCCAACAGAGCTGTAACTGTGCACATGCAAGCCAAATCATACCAAATTTAGCTTGATCCTCTGGGCAATAGTAGCTTATCTGACCTCTTCTGTCATTCGGTCTTTGTTTATCTCACATGTGGACATTTGTGATGTAGAAATGTCACCTACTCTGCCGTAACATTCACGGCAGGGACGGATTCTCTTTCCTCAGCTGTCGGATGACACAGAGGGAACGTGATGTTAGAGCCAAGAGGCATGGTCCTACGTGATAACTCGACTTCACTCAATGAGAGTCTCCTCTAAGCTGTCAGGAGCACTGTGATTTATGTGTAGAGAGGAAATTAAAATGCCTTCTCTTGGAGTGTCTCTTTGGAGATTCCTCTACATGCTGCAGTTGCCTTTTTAATTAGTTTTTAAGTTTTATCTTGTTGGCTTAGTTTTGTGTTTACAGACTGTAACTTTCAGTAGTAAAGCATAGTTGCATGCAAGGATTCATTGCAGATTTTGCAGACCTTTGAAAATAATGTTCTCTATAGTGTTATATATAGTGTTTCATAATCCCATGTGTTGTACATGCATATATACTGTAGCTTTTTAAAATTGTGTCTGTTGTTTCAGGGTTAGATGCCCCCCTCCTGCCTCTGAACCAGTCGGATATGTGTTTGGTTTGTATTGCTTTTGCATCATGGGTGCTAAAGACTGCTAATCCTCAAATTGGTGATGCCTGGAAGGCCGGTAGGTGGATTATTACTGTGTAAAGCACCAATAAGATTTAATAGAGTAATTAAATCAAATATTGCTTTGAACCTGTTTAAAGTAATTCCTTTTTATGTCAGGTGAAATGTGATATACAGTTTGATAGATATTACACGGATTCTTAGAAACAATCTTAAGCTTTATAAAGTGATTTCTTAAACAATATGCAACTTAATGCAGATATATTTTATGATTAAATCTGATTGTAGAATAACAAACTGAATCTTAAATGTTCAAATCTCCTGTTGATTCTTTTTATGTTTCTTCTTTCTTGTAGTTCTGCTGGCAAATGTAAGTGCCCTGTCAGCCATCAGATACCTGCGCAAGTATGTCAAAGTAGAGGCGGCACCCACTGAGACGAGGTCCCGCCTTCCTGCTCTGACAGAGTCTTGATCTTTCTGCATCTAAACAAACTGTGATCTCTTTCCTATAAATCTCCTATAAATTTCCTATAAATCTAAATCTCGATGCATTTGTGCTTCCAAAACCTGACATAGATTTTGCCTCATTATCAGAGCTCTGCTGAGCTTAGCTGTTTCCTAGTGATACGGTTTAGCCTTTTGATTCAGATGTTTTAGAGAATAATCAAATCTAAAAGCTGCAGGACACCAGCCCTCCAGAGCATTGTGCTGAAGTTCTGTTGATGTTTCTAAGATTTTAATTTCAGGCTCTTTAACATTTTGAATCTGAATCCTGTAAAACCTGAGAGCATTTGTATGAGGTTTAAAATGACCAAAGATTAAAAAAAGAAATTTGTTAAAAATTAAGTTTGAGAAATTTGTAAATAATATTTCTGAAAGAAGATGAGAGGCAGGTTTTCTCTGAGCTGTACAGACTTGGGATGACAGATGAATGTGTGATAAATAAATGTAAATTTGAAGCACTTTAAGTATTCAGGCGAAAGTCTTTGAGCCTTTGTTTTTTACATAGACATGATTTTTATGTAGTAGATGCTTTTATTTCCAGTATGTAAAATATCCTCACCGCCAGTTGCTCCTCGAGTTTATAGGGGTGCCATCCAATGCTGTACTCAACATGGCAGTTTACCAAAAGGATAGGAATGTTTTATTTTAAGAACAGCATTTTGTGCCAGTATCAGTTATATAATAAATTACTTGAAGGGCATTTTGTTCCTGAAAGATCCTCTGTAAAAGCCTGAGGAGTGTTTTGTTGCTGTGTGTTTTACACTGAGCTGCTGGTTTATTTAAAAGAAACAAAATAAGTGTGTTCTGGTTCCTGATCAGGGAATGCTATATACGTGTAGGGATTTGGACACTAGAGGGCGACACCCACACATAGAAGACTAACTTCAGTCATTTAGAGTGAAATATTCAGATTAAAAAATCAAATATTTAACAAAAGATATCACAGTGCATTAAAAAAATAAACAGCAAATATAAAAATACAAAATCCAGATCAACCTGACATTATTGTTTTCTGAATTGAATGGGAAGCAAAACATCTTCAAAGTTGGAAACAAAGTCCAGTGGTTTGTTTTGTTTTTTTTTTTACTTTTTTGGAATGACTATGACCTGGATGACTGAGAATCTTCACCAGCAAACCTGGTATTATATATAGAAACCCCCATTTAATAGCAACCACAGCTACAAAACATGTTTAATTCCTAAAAATGTGTCATTTTCATTCATGTGGAGAAACATTAGCCCACTATGGGCCAAATTTCTCTTTATTCAGCAACCATGAGTGATTTTTGATTATGATAAGTGACATGATTTCCACTTTATTTTCTTTTTTGTATAGGGAGTAGAATATATTTTTCTATCAAGTTATTTGAGAGATGCAACTGGATGCCCACCTTAAAAAAAATATCCACTTTTTCTCATAATTTTTACAAAAACATGCAACAAGGCTTCAGAATAATTGCGATGATGTAGGAATATGAGACATGCATTGGAGCTTAGTGGAAGCTTGGAAGTCTTCATTTGATGCCACATTGCAGCATCTCCGTCATATTGTTGAGTCATGGACACTGACCTTCACTGTGATGAGCGAGGCCTGCTGTGTGTTAGATGGTATTTTGGGCTCTCTGGCCTCCTGAACAGCATTTTATTTTAGGAGAACTTTTGGCAGGTCTCTTACCCCATGACTGTACTGTTGCATACTAGAGTCACAATGCCTTAGAAGTGTCAAAATACGGTGAAAAAAATACCTCCTAAAATAGCATAACAACAACACCAGAGTGGGAAATGCAACTAAGACTCCCCAGTTAGCGTAGGCAAAGAAACCGATGCAAATGCTAACAATATTAAAGCCCAAGCTAATAATACCGCTGTGAAAGCATCTATCAACTCATATGTAGAGAGTCAATTGCCTCTCTACATTCGATTTTGAGTGTTTATGACCAGTGGATTAATGATGTGTAGGAGGGCATGAATGAGTTTGCCAAGAGACTGAGCTTAATGGAAGCCTCTCAAAGTTCACTGGGTAAAAAAAAGGAAATATTGAAGGAAAGTTGGAGTTTTTGGAATGCTACACCAGATGATAGAATATACGAATTAAGGGATATCAGTCATAAATCAGAACAAAAAAGGGGTTCATTCTCATTTGCAACACCTCTGGGTTGGTATTGCCTTTTTGCAAGAAAGCCACCTTCCAATTCAAAACCTGTCAAAAATTTATAAAGAATGGGTAGAGCAAATGTTTCATTCGTAATCTAACTTTAAATTTAGAGGCGTAGCTATACTCTTTCATAAACAGATTCCCTTCCTTGTTTCAAACACTATCTTGGACTCAAATAGTAGATATGGGAAGGTTGTGAGGGATCTATTTCATCTGCGCTTTATATTGGTTATTATTTACGGCCCGAATTTTGATGATGACTATTTCCAAATCTGGATAGTCATCACTTAATTATGTCTGGAGATTACAACCTGGTGATGGATTACACTTAGCATCGCCTCTCTCAGTCAATATCAAAACCACCTAAATCTGTAAAAACAATAAAATCATTCATAGATACACATAACTTTTAGATCCATGAAGATTTAAACATCCCACTAAAAGGCAGTATTCATATTACTCTAATGTACATAAGTCATCTTCCAGGATAGATTTATTTTTAATCGACTGAATGTTATGACAGACTGTAATGTCTCATAGTCATTGTCCTCTTATTTATGCGGGATACCTTAGTCGGGTAGCCGGGGCAGCAGTCTAAGCAGAGACTTCCAGGATACCCTCTCCGCAGACACCTGCTCCAGCTCTGCTGGGCGAAGCACAAGGCGCTCCCTGGCCAGTGAATAGACATAGGCAGTCCCTCCAGCGTGTCCTGGGTCTTCTACTTGGCCTCCTCCCAGTGGGACTTGCCTCAAGCACCTACACAGGGAGTTGTCCAAGGGGCATCCAAAAAAGATGCCCCCTCAAAAAAAAAAACATCTCTACTCCAAGCTTCTCCGAAAATGATCGAGGTCCTCACCCAATCTCTAAGGGAGAGCCCAGCCACCCTGCTGAGAAAGCTCATTTCGGTCGCTTTTATCTGGGGTCTTGTTGTTTTAGTCATGATCCAGATTTAATAGCTAGGTAGTAAAGTAGACTAACTGGTAAACCAAAAGCTTCGCCTTTTCACCCAGCTGCCTCTTCACCACGTATGTCCTGTGCAGCGCCTGCATTGTAGCAGCAGCTGCACTGATCCCTCTACCGATCTCCCGCTTCATTCTCACATCACTCGTGAACAGGACCCTACAATACTTGAACTCCTCCACTTGAGACAGGAACTCTCCCCCAAACTGAAGTAGGCAAGACACATTTTTCCAGGCAAGAACAATCACCTCAGATTTGGAGGTGCTGATTCTCATCCCGGCCACTTCACAGTAAGCTGTGAACCGCGCCAATGCATGCTGTAGGTCTTGGCAGGAGACAGCCAGCAGAACCACATCATCTACAAAAACAGGGAAGAGATCCACTGGTTCCCAAAGACTGCCTCCAACCTTTGGCTGCTCCTGAAAGTCCTGTCCATAAAGGTTATGAACAGGACCGGTGACAGTGGACAGCCCTGTAAGAGTCCAACATGCATCGGGGACAAGTCAGACTTAATGCCAGCAATGCAGACCCAACTCCTGCTCCACTTGTACAGAGACCGGATAGCCCCTAGTCAAGGGCCCCCAACTCCGTACTCCTGAAGCACCCCCGACAGAGCACCATGAGGGACATGGTTGAATGCCTTATCCAGGTCCACAAAACACATGTGGATTGGTTAGACAAACTCCCAAGCACCCTCGAGAACCCTGCAGAGAGTCTAGAGCTGGTCTACTGTTCCACGGCCAGGACGAAAACCACACTGCTCCTCCTAAAGCTGAGATTCGACAATCAGCCGCACTCTCTTCTCCAGGAACCCTGGCATAGACATTCCCGGGGAGGCTAAGGTTGGGATCCCTCTACATTTGAAACAGGGCCAGATCAGAACAATAATTGAGGTGATGAGGTGATGAGTTGCATCAGCCTGGGTGATGAACGAATCCAGCCCCGAGTGCCCCGTCTCTTCTTCCATCAGGGAAGGCGCTGTTTTTTGAATACCCCAAAAATTGATTCTGACTATAAAAGGAGATTGTAGAAAATTTGACATTGATGGAAATTAATAATTCTATTGTTTCATTTCAGAGTGAAAGAGCCCCTGGATTTTTGTAAAAAGTTCAAAGATAGACTTGCTCCTATCTTCTTTCGATTGCACTGGAAAAATAACACCCTACTTCATGCTGTCCACAAAAGTTCTCATTCAGAGATTGTTTTTTTAACTCTACAATCAGGCAGTAAATAGGCATTGAGTCAGTCTACGAAAATGTGTCAAATGATTTGGTTGATTAATGTATTAGAACACAAGTATTAAATTTTACCCTGGGCCAGATTGGTTGTAAAACTTACCTTTCTGATCTCACGTTTGATTTATTTTCTTTTTCTGTTTTTTTTTTATCTATCCATCCATTTTCTCCCGCTTCCCTGTCAGGGTTGCTGTAGGCCAATCCCTACCTCAGGTAGTCTATGGGCAAGAAGCGGTTTACACCCTGGATAGGTTGCCAGTCTATTGCTGCACAACACAAAGACACACAACTATGCACACACACACTCACTCAAAAGGACAATTTAGAGAAGCCAATAAACCTAATAGTCAAGTTTTTGGGTTGTTAGAGGAAGCTGGAGTATCCAGAGAGAACCCATTCATGCACAGGGAGACAATGCAAACTCCATGCAGAAAGACTCCAGGTCGGGAAACGAGAACCCAGAACCTTCTTGCTGCAAGACAACATTACCATCCACTGCATTACCATGCAGCCCCCAACTTTTTTTTTTTGTCTGATATTTAAATATGCGTAATAATGTAAAATTGTTAGGTGTGACACATAACCCTAAACAGGGGAGTTTATTTTTATTTTTTTACCCTTTAGACCACATTTTAGAGTTATCTTAAAAATCATACAAATACATTTTCTCCAGCAGGTGGTGTACTTGTCTTACCCAGACTTTGATCTATTCAGTTTAAAATGAGTTCAACCACTTGGAAAGGTCCATTATTTAACCAATTCTATATATATATATATATATATATATATATATATATATATATATATATATTCATATATAATTTTTTTTTTGACTTAAACTGATTAACACACTGTTCAGGCCTCTTTCCATCCTCCATACCAGGAGTAACAATGTGAGAAGAGAGGCATTGGACATGAAAACCACACATACCCAGGGAAGTGGCGGCCTAGTGGTTAGGGAATTGCGCTTGGAATCCAGAGGTTGGATTGACCCTTAACCCCACACTGCTCCTAGGGAGCCCCACAATGGCAGTTCACTGCTTCCCAAGGGGATGGGTTAAATGCAGGGAGTGAATTTCGTTGCTCTATACTTGTGAGAGTGCAAGGACAATAAAAGCAAGTAAAAAAAATGCCCTCAGACCCAAGGCTAATCTAGAATTACTCCACATGTAGTTGTTTTGGAAAATCATAAGGAAGCTGGAGCACACAGAGAGAACCCAGCCACACACTAGGACAGCATGCAGAAACTGGAAAAGCACTCAGAGAGCGCAGACCTCTGCCAAGTAGCAATGGTTTCCTATACACCTATAGCTGAAACTCACACAATCTGAATCATTACCACATTTAAAATAATTGTTCCTTGGCAAGATACACCCCTCTCTTAAAACATTTCCATAAAATCCATTCCTGAGTTTTCAATTCCTGCTAACTTTTCTTAACAAACCAACAACGTAGTCACTGCTGTCACCCTTTGGTTTGCTGTCACAGACAGACTGACACAAATACAGACAGACAGACAGACAGACAGACAGACAGACAGACAGACAGACAGACAGACAGACAGACAGACAGAAACACAGACAGACAGAAGCACAGACAGACAGAAACACAGACAGACAGAAGCACAGACAGACAGAAACACAGACAGACAGAAACACAGATAGAAAGACAGACAGACAGAAACACAGACAGACAGAAACACAGATAGAAAGACAGACAGACAGAAACACAGACAG
Organism: Cyprinodon variegatus; assembly: GCF_000732505.1. Lineage (NCBI taxonomy): Eukaryota > Metazoa > Chordata > Actinopteri > Cyprinodontiformes > Cyprinodontidae > Cyprinodon > Cyprinodon variegatus. The sequence continues at coordinate 8,451 of NW_015152901.1, read as the reverse complement.
AAGCACATACAGAAACAGACAGAAATGTTGTCTTGTTGATTACCTCAGCAAAGGGGGATATCAAACAGAGAGGAGTTGAAACCAGGATATATTAAAGAATAAGCTAAAACTCTTTAGAAATTGAGATTCTCATAATTTTGCATCCCTTTAAATAAACAATATTTTGATTAAAAAAAATAACATTTTGAAAATAAACAGAGATACACCTAAAAGTATGTATCCAATTTTTTTATTTCAAATATTAATAATAAAAAAAAAAAAAACACCAGAATACAAAAGTAAAACATTTACAGAGCAAAGGGGTGGGGTCGTAGTTACAATATTAGCACCTTTAGGTCAATCGGTTGTAGCCACATCTATTTCTGTTAAGAACGCAGCTATCTTTATTAACAACATTTACAAAAACAAACTAACTTACTGTTCACCAAAAAAAAAGCTGCAATGGAATGATTTAATTTAGAAACAACATTAAACATAGGTTTATGAGCGACTCCTGAAAAAAATGCAAATGAGTCATTTAAATAATGAATAGAAAATAATAATAATAATAAAGCTACACACGATGCACTGTACACTTCAGTCTTAAATGCTACATATGAACCAGACAAATAAAGCGTGTCTGTCACTGTCGAACTGTTTTCTTTCCTTTCGCACTCTCCATTCTGTCCTCGGCTCGACTAACATCTGACGAAGCACTTCCTCAGGTTTGTTGCTTTACTCTGTACACACCAGCAGCAGCTATAGCTGCAACCGTTGGCTTTTATTATCCCTCTGATAGTGATCTGATGTTTGAGCACGTCCAGACGAGCGCCGGCCTTTTGTTTTGTTTTACGACCATCTCTGGCGAGTTGCCATGGGACCAAGGCCCCGGGCCCCAAAGTCTAATCCTGTCCACTGTGTCGAAATTCCACAAGCCGGCTGAATCATTCCAGTCTCACCGTCGTACTCCCAAATGTTGTCATAGTCCACTTCCTGGTCATCTGGGTCCGTGGGTTCGAGGTAGGAATGGCGATCTAAAGAGGCGAGAGAAAAGAAAGAGTCGGTTAGATTCCAGTTAACTTTCCCCTGATTGTAAAAACTTGGACAAAGTCCTAGAGCAGGTTTATTGCTGTCTTGTTTCAAACTACAACCTCAGAGTAAATCCTGTAGTGTAACATGCCTAACCTTCATCGTTGTTACTTAGACTAAGGTTCCCTTCTAATAATACATCATAATGCAAGTTGAGGAATGAAATCACATGTCAGCACCTTGTAGAGGTATTTCTTTTCAATAAAATCCTGTCAGTGGGTTCAGTTGTGTGCTGTCAGTCACAAAGATGTATATCATGTCTGAACGTTGATCTTAATCTTGGAACAAGGCACAATTAGGCCCCTTTCCAAGGGTACATTATGCACCCTTAATGCACCTTCACTCCTGTAACCCTCCAACATCTGTCAACTTGCTGAAAGAAGCTACAGCTCCAACAATCCAACCAGAGTACGTCCAACATCAAATAAGCCTTTTAGTGTGTCTAAGTGATGTTTTGTGGTGGTTTTTATGGTGCTGACTTCCATAAATCATGTTTTGTCTGCGGTTAGGCTTAAAGAGGATCAATGATTGTGTCTGTTTTTTTTCGGACCAATCACAGAAAAGAACACCTTTGTCAACGCCTTTTATTGCGCACATGTTGTGCCTTGACCTTTTTCCCCTTTTGTGTTTCTAAGGCTACAGATTTTATGTCTTAGACCAACACAGATTAGTGGAAGGCAAAGATAAAATATTTTTAGAAATATTCTACAAAGCAAAATCTGGAAAGTGTAGCATGATTTTGTTTCTACTGAGCCGCACAGAGTTAACCCTTTAAAATTGGGTTCCTCAATTCCACTCCTTGATGTTTGGTGTCCTGCAAACCTGAATCAAATGGCTAAATTATCTCTTCCGTATGGTCAAGTTCCCCAGAGTCCTGCTATTTGACCTGATTATTTGACTCATGTGTGTTGAAGCAGAAACACATCTAAGTCTACGTTCACACAGCAGCTTGAACTGACCCAAATCCGATTTTTTTTTTGCCATTATGAGACCTGTATCTGATCTTTTCATGACAGTCTGAACAACACAGATCTGATTTTTTCCAATGCGACCCAGGCCACTTGGCTATGTGGTCCTGAATCCGATATGAATCTGATCTTTTCAAATGCGACCTGTCTCTAAAGAGCCAGGTCGCATTCATCAGACCTGTGCAGCATTAATACCCGACAAAGGTCACTATTCTGCATCTTGCTATGCAGAAGCACCAAGAAAAACAAAAACCATGGTGGATGATATCACAGAGAGCAGGAATTATATTTAACCATATTGAAAAGATTGTGTTTTTAAGGTATATAGCCAAATATATGCAACTTGTATGTGATCTCTTGTGTGAACTGCATTCATTCAGTTTAAGTGTCCCACATGTGCAGTAAAGGATGCAATGACGTCACAAGCCAGCATGCTTCATGTTTAGGGAAGTAAACATGGATGCAGTGCTGTAGCACATCTAGCGATCTTTCCAAACCTTAAAACCTCAATCTTTTCAAGATGGTTAAAAAAATTACTGCTCTCCGCATCATCGTCCGCCATGGTGTTTGTTTTTCTTGCCGCTTCTGTGTAGCAAGAAGCAGAATAGTGACCTATGTCAGTTACTAATGGTGTTCAGGTTGAATGAATGACCTGATTCACATGCAGGTCACATTTGAAAAGATCAGATTCACATCAGATTCAGGAGCACATAGCCAAGTGGCCTGGGTCGGATTGGAAAAATTAGGATCTCTGCCATGAAAAGATCAGATCCAGGTCGCTTTTGTGCAAAAAAAATCGGATTTGGGTCACTTCAGGTTGCAGTGTGAACGTAGCCTTACTTTCGCAGTTGCTTCTGCTTCTCATTTTTAGTGGCCGAATTTAATTAATTTAAAAAAAGATCTTTATAATCCTAAAGGGAAGTTAAATGATTAAAACTAATAAAACACATGATGTATGTGCCTCAACTTGCACAAAATTAGTTGAAGTTCTAGAGAGTTTTGCAAACTTTGAGCACAGCTGAACTGTTGAGGTAAAGCAGGAAGAAAGGTTTCATAAGTCCGTACCTGGTGAGTAACCATATGGCATGTGAGAGATGTTCCTCTGAGAGCATGAAGGGAGAGGCATCTGTCAGTAGATGGGGAAACAGAAAAAAAGTAACTCCATGTGAAACTACAACAAACAACCATCATGGTCTTTCATAAATAGCATCTGTTCAAATATCGCTTCAGCAAAAGTATATAAACTAGCTCCACTCGCTCATAGTGCGCTGGCATTTCTCTTTGAAGCCCAGCGTTCCAGAAGCTAGAGTTTCCTGGGAAGTGTGGACCTCTGTGCTCCCTCACCTGCTCTTGAACTTGGCAGGGCATCGGCAGGAGCTTCAGCCTCGACACAGCCTCTGCTCTCTGCTCTTCTTCACTTTGAGGCATTTCCATGTCGAAGGACGTAGCCTTGTTGTTGGCCAGGACCAGGCTTCTTCTGGTGCGTCTGCCCATGGGGGGAGTACGCAGCTGGAAAGAGGAGGGAAGTTGATGTGTGTCCGGTTGGTGGTGCTGGATGGGTTTGTTCCAGCTCTGCTGCTGAAAGAGACACAAACAGCTAAGTAAATGTGCTCATACTCAAATATTGTTAACATCTAACTTTACATTTATCTTGTGAAAGATTTGAGAGAAAAGATTTCCAGCACTGACAATGTGCCTAGGTTTGTTGGTATCATTCTGTTAAGGTGTAAGAAGAAACTAAATATCCAGTGTCGTTGACCCACTTACCACTGGCCTGGCCTCCTCCAGGCTGAAGATCTCTGGGGTGCATGGCTCATCGTAGAGAGGAGACAAAGGCTGACGTGGGGCGCACAGGTCTGAGTGACGTTGGCTGGTGCTTAGTGGGTAGTTCAGGGACGTCTGCGGTGTGCTCCAGCTGTTAGACTGATCCAAACAGAATCAAAGTGTGTTTAAAAAAGCAGAAAGTATCAGGTGGATTTGCCTAATCTGAAAACAGGTTAGGTTACACTTTGTTTATAAATCCTAATGGGTATTAAGACATATGCATCATTAAGTTGATTGATCTTTCAACCCCACTTTGTATTAATCCCATCTGTTAACCCCATCAGATGAACCCTCCCATGAGCTTGCTGGTTTCTATTTCAGTTGCTTTATGGCATGTAAAGCTAGGCAACGGTTGCAAAGGGAGTATTTGATTATCGAGCTTGATGCCAAACTGACTTACCTTTATGAGTGGGGCTTTCTCCAGCCGTTGTGGGCTGGCGTGGTGCAGGGCGTAGTAGGGAGTGCTGTAGACCTGAGACAATGGGGAGCTCTCTGCAGGCTGCAGGTAGGAGCCTTGCTGCGGAGAGGAGTAGCGCAGCGACAGAGGTCTATGGTCACGATCTGGTCTGTTTTGGGAGGACACGCTGTTGGTCCTGCTGCCCAGGCGGGTTGTCTCGACTGAGGATGGGCGACTGGAGCTATACTGTAAGAAACAACAACCACATCCAGCAAGGAGAGTCAGCCATGAAACTTTTCCGACATCAGCAGGAGTGTTATTGCTTTTTTTTTATATATATAACAAAGTCATTTTAGAATGGGAAAAACATCCACTAAATTAATTGGAAGATGGCTGGTTAAGGTCAAAAGTTTAGCAGCACATTACTTCTGGGCACTCTGCCCTCTTTTTAAGATAATTGGATCGGCGGGAGGATCCTCTCCTGGGGGAGTTTGGTCAGAGGATCTGATAATTCAGAGATCTTTAGGACTTCAAATAGAACCAAGAAGTTTACCATCAGACTTTTTCTGCTGATTTAGAACTTCAACAAAAACATCTGAAAGTGATTTTCCAAGTTTGGGCTTTCTGTCAGTATCAGGATTATTTGAGGCTTAACTCTTGTTTGATCATTTATTTGATAAAAGACTTAACTCACTTCACAGAAGTGCATGCCAACTCCATCATCATTATTTCTTATTTGTTTTATTAGTTCAATACTTTGAAATAGTTAATTTAGGATTTTCAATTCATTCTCTAATGAAAGCTTTGTTTTTATCCTTTCTGCTGCTCCCATTTTCAGGTGTCGCCATATTAAGTCATTGAGTTTAGCTCACAAAGTTTTAACATCCCTCCTGACGCAACTAGGATCCAAATCCCATAGGGACTAACAGTAAAAAGGTAATAGGTGTTTAATCTTTTACCAGAAGTAGATTCATAATTTTGAGGAAATCCAGATTAGAAATAGTCTAAAATAATCCAAGCGGTTCATGCAAATGCTTTTATTTGGATCTCAAACTATTTTCAAGTTTGCACTGGGCTATTATAGAGGCTGCGGCAGATGAATATTTACACAGGAAATTAAGGTAAGAGGTGGAACCCATAAACCACCGTGCTGTTTTTTTGCATTGAAGCTGTTCAGCGACAGTAGAAATCTGCTTCGTTCAATTGTTAAATTGTTCTCTCTCACTTAAGCCATTAGCTTTATTCTCTAGGACCAAATTTATCTGAACTTTTGAAGATACAAATACCAAATCATAGCCTAAGTTTAATAACTTCTGGTATTTTGTTCATTTGCGTGGGAAAATGTTGCCTTACACAGAGAGGTTCGGCGTATCCAGGAGACATGGGGTTTTCCTCATGAACTGGTAGCTGAAGGTTTAAGGACCCGCGTCCACTTGGCGGCTGGCTGTATCTGACAGACTCCACTCTCCCCTGGCTGTTTCCACTCCATCTGTCAAACTTTGTCGTTTGCTGGAGACACAAAAATGCAATCTTTTACTTACATATAAATACACAAAACCTGGTTAAAATATTCTGTCTTAATTATCCAAGCAGGGCTGCAGGAAACAAAACCTCCTTATCTTTCTGTCTATAAATATGATGTTCAATTATGAAGAAGCAAACTTAAATTAATCTAACCAGAAAATGAGGTTTCTTTATTTTCAGAATAAGTGATTAATTCAAATTAAATCCAAATGTGAACTGTTGGTGTGGCCGAATTATTTGTCTGAAAATCTCCATGAATAAAACATCTAATCCCACAATCCTACCCTACAGTTACACAGAGTGAGGTTAGTACATGGAAAAGTTTGAGAAATGTTTCATTTGTTATTCCTATGAATTTCTGCATGTTCTGTGACAGCCTCCATGAGGGCATGTCATTTATCGATATTTAAAAAGTCTGACAGGGTAAAAAGGCCTCAGCACACGCTGCCCATAACCCTGTCACCACCCTATAGATCCATGTCTGCCACCAGTAGTTGAGCTGAGGGCAGATCTTTACAATAATGATCAGCTGTGGACAGCCTGACATCCATTTTTCTCTGTGAGAGAAAGCGAACAGCCTCACCTCTGTGTTTGTTGGCGTGTAAATGATGTCATAGACGGGGGGTGGGGGGCTGACAACAGGGACGTCAGCAGCTTTGAACTGCTGGATCCAGTCGTAGAACTCTGTCCTGTCCAAACAGGACACCACTATGGGGTTGATCAGCTTGCCTGTGAAGAGAGGATGGAGGAACAAAGCCCATCATTCGGTCTGCTTGCTCACTGGAATGTGCAACAGCATGAACATTATTCAACAGGCAGGAAAAAAACCCTTCTCATTCATAGAGGGGTTGCACTCTGTGACGCAAGAAGATTCAAGAGGGCCACTTAGCATGAAACAGACAACATAATGCACACTTATTAACATGTCAGAGTGCTACTGATTCAGCGCTCCTACCTTCAATCCTAAAGGTGTTGGGCTTGACGTCCTGACAGGGAGTGGTTACTGTAATCATGTTGAGTGGAAGTTTGCCCTGTAATCAGAGGAACACTTTAACATAACTGCTTTATGCAAACACATACAGAGTAATGGGAACACAATCTACAAGCAGAAGGCCATTAGGACGAGAACAGTACCTTATAGAAGAGCCCATTGCTCTCCTCTGATAAGAAGATTAGGGTCGATGGGTACATCACCAGCAATCTGTCATCCTGTTCCTGTGAAGTAACGATAATAATGAAACACTTGCAGTTTTACTGTAGGTTATCATTTCATCATGCAATAAATTTCAAGTTTCAGTGTTTTTCTAGGTTGTTTTTAGAATATCTGATATTTGTACTGTCTACTTTAGAAATCAGCTGATTTCTTTCCTGTCTGTGTTGCAGGTTTAAAGAGATAGATCCATGTTATATTCAAATGATGCAGCCGGTTATACTGTGCCTACTGTGGAAAACCCTTTAAATGTAATCCTAAGTGTAAAACTTAAAGGTTTAAACAAGATGGACAAAAACCTTGGCAGATGTCTATCTGATGTCTAACAACCCAAAGTCATAATAGTCAAGGTAAACACAGCTTGGTATATTGCTGTGATGACAGCCCAACGGGCCACCAATAGTCTTCCTGTGTTAAAGATGTAGGGCAGAAGATGTAAAAAGTTTTCAGTCAGAGTAACTACCTGAAAATGGATGGAAAGTTATGTAGAAGTCAATAAAACAGTATAGTTTTAAAACGATTTAAAATTGTCGGGATGTTTTTTTGTATTTTTTGCATTGCTTTATATCAGAATGCTACTCTGTCAGGAAATGCTTGATATATGGGAAGATCATCAGTGCTGTTCTGACCTCCAATAACCAGCTGTATAATTGAACACTCAATACAAATATTTCAAAAGATATAAGAATTGACATATGCTATATCTTTTTCATAAACCAGTCAGAATTTTTCCAAGAATCTGTTTTGAGCTAGCCGTTAGCTTCAGCTAATTAGAATAAGAACTAAATAAAACCCTCGTTTGCTACCTATTAGCTTTACCTGATAAGACGAACTAATCTAAATTAATACTACATAATGATCATAGTTAGCTAGCAGCTAGCTTAAGCTAATCAAACCAATTAAAGCTAAGGACCACTATTAGCTAACCATTAGCTTCTGCCTATCTAATTTATGTCAGTTATTAATTAAGAAACTATAAGAGTTACTGTGTGTAGGATATTAACCCTTTAATAATATTTAAAAAGAACCTCTAACAAAATGAAAATACATAAATTATAATATGCTGTGGTGTTTTTTCAAAATTAGAGTTGATAATAGTCCACTTTGGATTTGACAGTTCCAGCTGTAAAACTCCGGTAACTAATCCGCAGGGGCGGACCTAGATGGGGGACCAGGGGTGGCCCTTAGCCAATCATTGGCAACCCCTACCATTTTTTTCCCTCAAATACAGATGGTATAGCAGCAGCAATACTCTCAAGTGGAATATTCAAAACATTTTAATATATTAACAATTAGTTGACAAGAAAAACAATGTGGTAAATTATGCACATTAATATACTCTCATTAAAGATGATCATTCATGCTCTTTTCAGAACTAGATTTTGTGTTATAAGAGGTAAAGAGAAAATTATGTGTCTCTGAAAGTCATATAAGAGTCTTCAGTGAAATCATAGATAAAT
>NW_015152900.1:25939-27088 GCF_000732505.1 Cyprinodon variegatus | reverse complement strand
CTTTAATCACTTTTGGCGGCTGGCCAATAGATGGCGCTAGGGCGCCCCCCCCACCGACCCAATGACCTTGGTTATTGTCGTAGTCTGGCGCTGATGGCTGGCCTGATCGTTTCCTCTTTCCACCTGTCTAACTGGCCTGGTTGTTCATTACCGTTCATCCTGTTCCTGCTGCTGTTTATGCTGCCTGTCTGCCTGCCATCAGGGCCAGATTATTCAAGCTGTTGCTGAGAGCAGCTCTAGTGTTTCTATATTATTCTGATTCTCAGATCCTGACCTGTTTCTGCCTTTTTGGACTTCATGGATACTGTTGCTCCTCAGCGTCGGCTGCCGTCAGCTCTGCTCATCACTGGGAAGTCTGGAGGAGGCACCCGCCGCAGGCTGAGGACAAACCTCCCCTTTGGACTCTCCTCCTTCCTCCAGGATGGAACTGAACTCAGAAGCAGGTTAGTGACTTTAGCTCACAGCTGTGGCCAGTCTTAGATTCTGAGTTTCTATTTCTACAGAGTATTCGCCCCCGCTGACGAGCAGCCACACGTTTACTGCTCAATAAACGGTTGTTTGAAATGATGCTGATCTGTCAGCTTGAATATTGGATCCAATAGACTCTGGTTAAAGTCGTCCAGAGCAGCAGCTCCTCTTCAATGCTAAGATAGGAGCATCACCACCTCCCTCCACAGCGCTGACGTCACCGTCGTCTGTTAGAAAGTGAGGCTGATTGACAGATTTATAGGATTATTTAGCAACAAGGCTAGGCTAACTGCATGCAGCGAGGCTAAGGCTTTATTCTGCTTTCCCTGCCTCCTTTTTCAAACGTCAGGATCTGACCCATTCATATAAATATGCTCGTGTGATAACTTAGTATACATTTGATTGGTTGTTGGTATACATCTATTTGGTTATGGCGCCCCCTGGAGGAAACTCCACCAGCCGCCGCTGTTGTTAACCCGACTATATTAGACCAAACAGGAATGAAGTCCTGGTTTTCTGCTTCTTTCGGGGTTTTGATGAACTTTTCAAAGCATTCTGTTTCTAAAAGAGCTAAATGTCCAGAAAGAGCTCATTATGTTCCTTCCTTTCTTCTTTCAGAATAAAAGTCTTAAACACAGACATAGGATTTCAAACTTAAAGCCCACGACTCCACGTGACTCC
>NW_015152900.1:22976-24152 GCF_000732505.1 Cyprinodon variegatus | reverse complement strand
GGTCTCTAATAAACAAAAAGCTGCTTTAACACTCAAACTTGAGCTAATCCCCTGGCTTACTGCTCTCACTGTAAAACCAACACACTCTGCTAAATCACATCACATTAATGGATCGAGTCGTACAGAAATGCACCTGCATGACGAGTAAAATCAGCAAGAGCTTCATCAGGATTCAGCTTCCAGAGGCGTTACACATCAAAGCGCTCGCATCGCCTCTCCGCTTGTTCAAGTAGAGTCGCTTTAAAATCCAAATCCAATTTCTTGTCAGAGGAGCGCGGCTGAGAAAGACGTGTGTTCGAATAACCTCTGCATGTTTCATCAGAGCTGAGACACGAGGGAAGAGCTGTTAAAGAGCCCCCCCGGCGGGGGGGACACCATTCACCTGTTGCACATGAAGGAGCCTCGATGGTGACCCTTAGCGTGAGTCTGGTTTCAGGCTAATGTCGGCCATTGATGCTTGAGAGCTGGGCTCTTGCTGCGTGCAGCCTGGAGCTGTCAGCGCCTGCAGCAGCCCACTGCTGTTCAAGGGGGGGGTCAGAGGTGACATTAATGGTCCGTGTGACTGATGCAAAGTCCAGAGAAATGGTCAAACAGACGATGTTTCCTCCTGCAGGAGCACAAAGGGCCACTTTTCAGCGTTCCAGGTGATTTTAGCACCTTTCAAAGTCGATGTTTTCACATTTCAGGAGGATTTCATTTTGCTGCAGCTGCTAGATGTGCATCATAACTCAGATTAAACAGCTCTGCTAAGTTTGCCTTTGCAACCTAATAAGACGGGAGGTTTACTGCTCAGCATGTTCAATGAGTTACTTTCAGCTATAAATGCTTAAGAAAGCATAGATAATCAAAATAAAATCATTTTATAAGCCATAATTATGATGGGCATAACTGAGCTTTATTTGTTTAGATTGATTTGCTGAAGTCTGGAAAATGAAGATGTTTGTTTACTGTAGAAACTTTCATCCTTCCATCAATGAGGGCAGTGATGGCCTAGTGGTTAGAGCAGTGCGCTCTTTGCTCTGAGAAGGTTGCTAGTACCCGCTTCCTCCACTCTGGGTCCCTGAGCAAGACCTTTAACCCCACACTGCTCCTTGGGGGCCGCACAATGGCAGCCCACTGCTCCCCAAGGGGCGGGGTTAAATGCAGAGAGTGAATTTCCCCACTGTGGGACAATAA
>NW_015152900.1:12996-17957 GCF_000732505.1 Cyprinodon variegatus | reverse complement strand
GTCAAACTTTTGGTGTCGATCATTCGATTTCATCCTGGACACTACAGAAAATGGGCTTAAAGTGTAAAAAACCGAACTTCTCCTTTAATGGCCACAAAACATTTATGGAGCAAGTATTTATTATTTCATTTTCATCTGATTATTGCCTGATATATATATATATATATATATATAGTTGCCCTTTTAGCTAAAGATTTCACTCATTGAGCTTTTCTGAACCAAAATAAAACTAATTTTTGAACTGTAAATCATTTTACATAAAAATATAGAAGCCAGCATCTTGTGAGACGTCATCAACTGTCCCTGATTTAATTGGAGTCATACTAAGATGCAGAAACTTTGGTCTTATAGACAGAAAGGCGATTATTTAAAAAACAAAAAACATCGCAGACTAAGAACTGAGGAAATAAGTCTTATTATAAATATGCTAAGCATTAGCTATGACCAGCTAACTTTGCTGACATTAAAATCCCAGATAAGGTCTTTATGTGGCGATTTTCTCATCATGGAATATTTTTATTATGAATATTCTGGATTATTTTTAATCTGTGGCCCTTTATGGATGAACAGAGAATAAACAACTGAAGACTGGATTTATAAAACGGTGAAATCTGGACGCCTTCAGAGGGACGGAGCTGCGGCTGCTTTGTCATGTTTACATTTGGACACGCTGCTATATCTGTGTTAATTGTGCTCTGATGCTCGCTGGGTCCATTAAATGAACTTTGTTGTTGAATTGTGGAGAATCTAAGCTTTCCAACGATGTCTAAAATGTCTATATTGGTAAACTGATGTCATGTTCTGAGTTATTAGTTGTAAACGCTTTAAAAACTTTAAACTGGCTTCATGAGAAGCATCTTCATTTTCCAGCAAATGTTCATCAAATATCGTCTAATTAATTCAATAAGTTAATTTTTATCTGGAGAATTTAAATGAACTCTAGAAAGAAATGATTTTATACATAGAGAAAGAAATGCGCTGCTGAGCAAAGCACTAAATAATAAATATGTTTAATTTGATCTTCAGCAGGAAGATTTGATTTAAACCTTCAGGAAACATGAAGCAGACATTTCTGATTGATTTGATAGCTAATTAAAGGGATATCAACTTATATAATATCAATAAACATTTATTAAGAGAATAAAAAGAACATTTTCTTTCCCCACATTTATATTTCAGATCAAACCTGAAAATGTGAATTTTTCTGGTCTGTTGCAGCAAAAACGCGTCTTTGATGTAATTTATCCAGAGGAGAAGAAAAGTCCCATAAAGGTTAGAGACTAAAGCGAGCTCTTCTTCTTCTTCTGTTACCGTTAGGAAGACATGAGCGGCACCAAGAGGCTTCCATAGTTTCATCTGCTCAATTTAAACAAACTTTCCACACAGACTCACATCAGAAAAGTTATTTTATTTCCATTTGGATATTTTGGGTTTATGTGGATCAAATGCTTGTTACACTGGAAAAACTATAACCTTGTTCAAATAAAAAAATGACGTCCAGATATCACATCTAAACGATTCGACTTCACAGAATCTGAATTTATTTTCTGTTGAACAATAATTCTGCACCAAACTTTAAATCTAAATGATTTTCTGAACATTTCAGTTGATGAACCAAACTAATGTCCTTAACTTTAACTAAACTAACATGAATTAATGTTTGTATTGACTCCATTTAATTCATTTAAATATAACCAAATTATAATTTTCCCATTTCATTTGACTTTACCTGAAAAATTATTTCTATTTCCCATTTTACAAACCCTATAAAAAACCTGACCAACAGATTACTTTAAATGTTTTTATTAATTCTTAATATAGCCTTAAATGGTGTAAATCCAGGTGGTTTTAATTGACGTTGACCAAGCGGTAGCAGTTAGCATCCGTCGCTAACACGCTAACCACAGCGGCTCTCCTGCTCTTTCTAACATGGAGGCTGCGGCTGTCGGTGACGGCGGGTTTCCACGATTTAACTCCAACTAAATGACCAACATATTCTCATTATCAGTTCGTATGAAATCGTACGAAAAGTTATGCACACTATTTCTTACGTTTTTGTGCGCATGCGCTGGCAGGCAGGAAAAAAAAGCAGATCCATGGACGGACGTAAAAATGCGAAAAACAGCGCAATCGTCACTTATTCATGTCTCTAACTACGTTGCTTGCTGTTTTATATCTTAGGGTTAGGGCTAATTGTAATTTATATTCTATATTCGTGAATGGTGCGTCAAATGCGCACGCGCATACGACGAAAAAAACGTCCAAAACGTACGAAGTTACGGTGCATAACTTTTCGTACGATTTCATACGCACCCATAATGAGAATAGGTTGAAATGATTGCTAACCTTAGCGATGTTGGTTAATGAATAAACCCTCTCAGACGTCAGCTAGCTAATATTAACTAGTTAACTAGCAGCTATAACATTGCAGCTGCTTTGCTACTTGTGTTTATTTATGGTTGAAATCCAGCCAGGATGCAGAGACGAGGAAAATGGCGCCCTCTCTCTCTCTCACGGTCTGGGACTTGATCGCCTGCTCTGACTGCAGCGTGCAAAGAGAAATTCACATGTGACCCAAACCAAAACAAATGACCTGCAGGTCATGAATAAATATATAGATATTGAGAGAAATCAAATACTTTGTTTTGGGTCCTTTCTTTGTGTATTTATTTCAGGTTAAATCAAACTTGATGCCTGAAAATCCAAAACGAATGAGTTACTCAATCAAATCAATGAGTTGATGTAGTTTAGAGTGAACAGCTACATGCTGCACATTTCCCAGTGTAGAGTCTCTGCCTGTCTTTGCAAACACGAGGCGACAGCATGGCGAGAAGATGGAAGCAACAGATTGATGGTAGAGTGAAAAGGCGGGAGCTCTCTCTGCACACTCGCTGAACGCCGGAGACTTTCCCACTGAAATCCACATTCTGCAGCCTAAATAAATGAATAAAGTCTTTCTAACTTTCTGCATCACCTGCATCCATGGAGGGACGGACTCTGCTGCTGCTGCTGCAGGGAGGAGCAGGAGGCAGATTAAGACATTTAGAGCAAAGAACCAACAAGTCTGATGCTGCACAGCTGCTGGAGTCAATGTTAGATCAGCTCAACCGTGGGGGGGGGGGGGTTAATATAACTATTATATATAAGCTCAGCTTGTTTTCATCTTGCATCTCTCCTGACTACATCTATGGAGGCATGACATGAAGAAATGAGCAACAATCCATCTAGATTAAAAACACATAGATTTATAATTATTATGAGCTTAGATATATGAAATCAGAGATTGTATTTTTTACTTTTTGGATGATAACAATAATCTATAACTATAATACAGTTTGTTTAAGGTTAGTGAAGCTTTATAAAGCAGAGGAGGATCTGCTGCTTTATGGATCCAGTGAAGGTGTTTTAGGACGGATGTTACTCAGTTCTATGAAACTAAGTCACACTTTGACTTTAAAGACTCTNTCCCCAAGAGATTATTTGAGCTTCACACTGAGAAAGGGATTCATCTGAGTGGCAGTCAGCTTCACCGTTCACCTACAAACAACCGCATTCTGGGTAAACCCTGTTCCGCCCTCCAACGAATCAGACAAACACTGACGACAATAATTCTGACCAAACTTTAAATCTTTGTTTTGTTCTAAATGATTTTCTGAACATTTCAGTTGATGAACCAAACTAATGTCCTTAACTTTAACTAAACTAACATGAATTAATGTTTGTATTGACTCCAGTTAATTCAATTAAATGTAACCAAATTATAATTTTTACCATTTCATTTGACTTTACCTGAAAAATAATTTCTATTTCCCATTTTACAAACCCTATAAAAAAAACAACCCTGACCAACAGATTACTTTAAATGTATTTATTAATTGTTAATATAGCCTTAAATGGTATAAATCCAGGTGGTTTTAATTGACGTTAACCAAGCGGTAGCAGTTAGCATCCGTCGCTAACCACAGCGGCTCTCCTGCTCTTTCTGACATGGAGGCTGCGGCTGTCGGTGACGGCGGGTTTCCACGATTTAACTCCAACTAAATGATCAACATATTCTCATTATCAGTTCGTATGAAATCGTACGAAAAGTTATGCTCACTACGGTATTTCGTACGTTTTTGTGCGCATGCGCTGGCAGACAGAAAAAAAAAGCAGATCCATGGACGGACGTAAAAATGCGAAAAACAGTGCAATCATCACTTATTCATGTCTCTAACTACGTTGCTTGCTGTTTTATATCTTAGGGTTAGGGCTAATTGTAATTTATATTCTATATTCGTGAATGGTGCGTCAAATGCGCATACGACGAAAAAATGTCCAAAACGTACAAAATTAAAGTGCATAACTTTTCGTACGATTTCATACGCACTCATAATGAGAATAGGTTGAAATGATTGCTAACGTTAGCGATGTTGGTTAATGCAGACGTCAGCTAGCTAATATTAACTAGTTAACTAGCAGCTATAACATTGCAGCTGCTTTGCTACTTGTGTTTATTTATGGGCGAAATCCAGCCAGGATGCAGAGACGAGGAAAATGGCGCCCTCTCTCTCTCTCACGGTCTGGGACTTGATCACGTTCTCTGACTGCAGCGTGCAAAGAGAAATTCACATGTGACCCAAACCAAAAAAAATGACCTGCAGGTCATGAATAAATATATAGATATTGAGAGAAATCAAGAACTTTTTTTTGGGTCCTTTCTTTGTGTATTTATTTCAGGTTAAATCAAACTTGATGTCTGAAAATCCAAAACGAATGAGTTACTCAATCAAATCAAAGAGTTGATGTAGTTTAGAGTGAACAGCTACATGCTGCACATTTTCCAGTGTAGAGTCTCTGCCTGTCTTTGCAAACACGAGGCGACAGCATGGCGAGAAGATGGAAGCAACAGATTGATGGTAGAGTGAAAAGGCGGGAGCTCTCTCTGCACACTCGCTGAACGCCGGAGACTTTCCCACTGA
>NW_015152900.1:9126-10196 GCF_000732505.1 Cyprinodon variegatus | reverse complement strand
AATTATTTATTTAAAGCTGTATTTATGTATTTAATTTTGGCACTTTTTATCCTCCATATTAAAAGGTTAATCAATGCTTCATTTATTGACTTGATCTCCGTGGTTTAGATAAAATGTCTGTCTTCAGCATGGCCGTTCTTAGATCATTTTTTGGGGGGGCTGAAGCACCTTAAATCACAGCACCTCTAAAATAAGGTTGTTTTTTATATTCTATGGGCTTTTTAAATAGAAAAAATTAAAACAAAAACATACTAAATATAGAACAATCTAAAAACTATTCACTACTTAGATTTAAAATATATATATATATATATAAAGTATACATAATCTCCCATTAAAGATGGAAAAGAATCAGCTGCCAATTAGGTTCTACAGAAATATTAAAGATAAAACAAACAAACACTAAAACAGGTAAATCAAACTTAAATGTTGAGGGAATCACTGAAATCAGCTGTTTCCTTAAATGTCAGATTTCATCTCCTGTTGATGGTTTGTTGGTTAAATGTTCATTAGCAAGGTGCTCTAATATGTCTGGGACTTTTTTCAATCTAATTATTATTTCTAAAATCATAATTCAACATCAATATTTCAATCTATCAAATCATTATTTTGTATGTTTTTATTTTAATTTCCTTGTCATCAGAGTTACTGTTGTGAATTTATCCTTTTCCTTACCATTAGTGTGTCTAAACTTATATCCCCCGTAAGCGTCCTTCTCTGTGCATTCATGGATGTCTCTCTCCCTCTCCCTCTCCTGATGATCGCTGATTGTTCCACCTGTGCTGCTCCCTATTTACAGTCCTGCTCTTCACCTGCTCTGTAGCAGATGGTCTGTTCTCTACATCCTGAAGTATTATCCTGTCTCTGACCACCTTCTTTCAGTTAGTTGTGTTTTTCTATATGTTGCTGAACGTTGCCTAACTCTGGCCCTCATTAAGCCCACTGGATTCTGGAAACTTCTCTGCCTGTGTGATCTTCTGTGCATGACCCTGGACTGGAAATGGATTTCAAACTGTAGGATCATGGATGTCAGCACCTCTGCTCTCTGTTATTAAGCACTTTGTTTGTTA
>NW_015152900.1:5286-7269 GCF_000732505.1 Cyprinodon variegatus | reverse complement strand
GACTTCATCCCCATCATAGGGTGAGCCAGAAGGTGAGTGATGGATCCTCCCTGCGTTCACGCCCACCACCAACACACTTCCTAGCAGACATGACGCTCAATCTGCTGACACCAGAAACCTGCTTTCTTTTTATTTTGTCTTTTTCTTTATTCTTTTTTTGGGGGGAGCGGGAGGTAAAAAGCAGCTAGGTTAATGCCACGATCAAAGAAATCTTTTTATGCAGGCCGGGCTCCTCCAGGTGCATTGCTGCCCCCTCAGGACCAGCAATGTGCCTGTGGGGGGCAGCGTTACCTGATGCAGTGTAATGCCCATGAAATGATTCTTGTGTTTCCTTTTATGGGCATTATGCTGCCGAGCGTTATGCATTAGTTAGGCTGCCGTTGATCTTAGTTCTGGACTCTTTATGAATGCTCTATGTGCACGCCCAATGCTGAAAAATACATAGAAAGTTCCACGTAAGCCAGGTTTTTAGGAGATTCTGGGATGTCAGGCATACGCTGGATAAATCAGCAATATGTGACAGGGGCCTAATTAGAGAGAACTGGCCTCCAACTTCCTACCAAATGTGTTCCCTAAGTCTGCATCTGTGGGTAATAAGTAGATTCTGGACGATTTTAGGTCAAGTTCTGTGAGCTGTTGATCGTTATTCATCCAGAAAATGCTCAGCATCACTAGGCGTTTCAGTGTGGACATGTACATCTGGTTGAGCTCCTGTAACACAGCAAGGCTATCCCCGGTCTCCAGCTGAAAACACCTGTTCACCGCTTTTATCTCTGACAATACAGGATGGAGAAAATGCAAATACAGACTGTTGGTCTTTTCTTTAAATGTTTTTCCCAGGAGCCGCGCTGAACAGCAGTGCTCAGAACCAGCTAGTAAGATGTAAAGTGAGAGAATCTTCTTGATCAAGGATTCTATCAATGCAGTCTGCTGTAACCAACCAGTAGAGGTGTCAAGTAACGAAGTACAAATACTTTGTTACTGTACTTAAGTACGCTTTTTAGGTATCTATAGCTTACTCTGTTACTTATTTTTCTTCCTACCTCTGACTTCTACTTATTACATTTTCAAACTGTTAAGATTCCAGTTTGTGGGGCTTGTTTTGTTTCTTTTGCAGTTTCACCGTGCACCCACTAGATGGTGCCATTGTTCTCTGCTGGTCTGGAGGGCTTCCTGTTCTTCTAACCTCACACCTGCAGCCTATTGGGTCATCACTTCCTGAGGAGTATTTAAGGAGCAGACTGGCTTCACTTCCTTGCCAGAGTGTTTGCCTGTATTGGGTACTCTAGCCCCTCTGAGTTTGAGGTTTAACTTTGAGTCAGAGTTTCTTCTGATCTCTCTCAGCGCTAACCAAGTTTTGTCTTTAAATCTCCGGCAGGATTTTCCAGATCCACTGGATAAGCTGGCCATTCTTGGAAGGGAAACACTCGTCACACTGAGAAAGGGAGACGGATCTCCTCATCTGCACTCTGAGCCCTTCAGGAACCAAGTGTCAGTCTGCTCAGCTGCTCCTCAGGATCTCCATAGTCTGCCTGTCCGCCCTCCAACGAACTAAACCTTCTACAGACCAAGCCTCCACTAACGAGATCTAAGAAACCCTCCCAAACAACCACTGTGAGTCCAAGTTACTTTGTGTTCAGACCTTCGCCCAGTTTTCCCACAGTCCATGAACTCACCACTCTGACCTCCTCCTAGAGCTTTCGCTTCCGGTTCACCTGACCGCAGGAACCTCCCCAAGCTGAAGAACTGTTTTCCTATCACTGTACAGTTATCTTTCAATAAACTGTTAAAACTTTCTCGGTCTCTGAGTGCTTCTGCATGTGAGTCAAATATATTCGACCCATCATGACACACACAAGTATCTGTACTTTCTATTCCTTAAATTTTTAAATCAAACGTTCCTCGTTACTCTTGGCCTCGGTTTAATGTTTCTAAATCTTTATTTCCCGTCATGTGCTCCATCCAATGCAGATCATTGGCTCC
>NW_015152900.1:0-1606 GCF_000732505.1 Cyprinodon variegatus | reverse complement strand
ATGTGAAAATTTAAATAGCTTGAAGGAGTTGCCTCATTTATGCTCACATAATCCTCTTGCTGCAGCCAGGTTTCTGTAAGGCAAAACAAGTCAATGTGATTATCACAAATCAAGTCATTAACTAGCAGACTTTTAGTGGAAAGAGATCTTATGTTAAACAGACCAAATTTGTTTTAATTTGTTTTCCAATTGGAGTTATTTTAATTTTAATTAGATTATCATGATTTACTTCTCCACAGGTAACCTTTAAGCATGTGGAAGATCTAATTTCTTGACACCTATAGTTTGATTTCCTTGTATGTATGGATTGCATGGATTGTTACCCACATCTGGTGAAAATGTCATGCAATAGCACATCTAGAAATTTATTTTCTGAGCTGCTATTTATGAGAGTAATGATTATAAAGTGGAGAAAGCCAAGGCATGGTCAGTGGTGTGAAGAAGTATTTGCCCTTTTCCTGATTTTCTTTTTTCCCAATGTTTTTCACACTTAAGTGTTTAGGAACAACAAACTAAAACAAATAATTAGTCAATGACAACAGCAGTAAACAAAATCAGTTTTCCAATTAAGATTTTTATTAATTAAAGGAGAAAAAATCAGACTTCTCAAACCTTTTTTAACCACTGTATATATTAGCAAAATGTACCAGAACCAAATATTTTCAAAAGCAGCTTAATATTGTTTTAATTTATGTCATTAGATAATATTTTAAGGGCTTAAAATCACTACCAATTTATTCCCATTTGTGATTATAATCTGTAATCTGTCAACATGAAAATATTTGGGGGAAAAAAGGAATGCAATTATCCGATGTTGATCGTTTATTATTTATATTTATTGTGTTTCAAGATATCGTGAAGGATCTGGCAGAGGGAGATGCTGAGGGACAAACAAATCAACAAAAAAACGGATAGTTGTATAAAATACTATCATAATGAGGTATCTCTGTTAATTTTGTTTAATTACTGTAAAAGCAATTTTAGTTTTTGTGCTATTAGTTTTACTGTACAGTATTATTATCTGGGTGCCAACCACCCATCCTTATAATCTAATGACGCATCTAGAGAAAATAATGTGATGATACAGGAAGCCTATAGAGATATAAATGATCGTACAGTTACTCTTCTCTAGATCAGGTTTGACAAAGGAGACATATGTCTGTAGTTATGGCAATAAAAGCAAACAGAAATACAACACAGAGATGGACATTAAATAATGAAACACCAGGAGAAAGAACTGGGAATAAGCTCTGAGGCATCAGCATCTTCAGGGGGCAACAGCTTCATCACTAAACCAGGACTTTAAACATGGATCTACAGTGTTTAGACCAACATAGGCTCATGTAGCACCAAGATGGTATATTTTCATATTCCATCCTGTGTTCTCCTTTAGCTTCCATCTTATCATTTCTGCTGTAGCTTTTTGGTTGAACAAGAGTTCCTGTGTTTAGTTGAAGGATTGTAGAAAATGTACAGAGGATCTTTATTCTTTGTGAGAATAAACTCATCTTTGGATGATTTTAATCTATTGGAGATCTTCATCATGTTTCTCCATATAACTGACTGAGGAACAAATGCTGCCAATCCCAGAGCTGATCTCAGACTG
>NW_015152899.1:15172-27116 GCF_000732505.1 Cyprinodon variegatus | reverse complement strand
TTAGTGCTCTTCTGTAGATTTAAGTTATCAACATGTTTTATTCCAGACACAGCATGTTTGCTGTGTCTGGAATGATAACGCTATGGACTGGCCCAATCAGAGTCCCTTCAATTTGACAATCAAACTGCAGCAAAAGCTGATGATTAGGTCAAAAGGTCCATTAGTTATTTTTTTAGAAGACTTTATAAAAGCATTTAGATATACATAAAACGTTAGATATGGAGATATGGTGTGTTCATTAAACAATATTACTAAAATTAACTAAAATGTCTGTTTTCTTAGTTTAATACAGTTTTTAGTGCTTCTTTCATCAACCTTCTCTACATAACTGATGAAGAAACTGAACATTATGAAATTCAGGAAAATGACATTTTCTTAGTTTGGTATTGTCACCTGGGGTTCCTGGGATTCGTGTCAGCTTGACCAGATTCTCAGCCTTTCGAACCATCACTTTGATGCGCTGAGCCAGGCTCTGGTACTGCAGCAAAATTAAGAGTTGTCCTAACATCCGTGGAATGCCGACTGAGCTTTTCCTGCGTCCAACAGTCTCCCGATAGCTAAAACTCTGAAGACAAGGAACAGTGAGAATCTACAGGTTAAAATTCTACATTTGGTAGAAGGGAAAGCATTAGTTTTTCACTTGATTTGATTTGGATGATGAAGTATGCATGAGGCACTTAAAGGTAGAAGTCGTAACTTTTCACATATTTTTTGTTTTCATTTGACCACTAATGAATAGTAATAGATGTCTATGCTCTTTGTCACTTCAGATAAAAGCAACAGCTGATGTGTAACACTCCCGTTAATTTCCTGTCAACTTTCATCAGCGCAGACTGTGAAAGGTCCAGTGAGTCACATTCTGCCGTCAGCTGAATGAGTGTTAGTCCATCGGGGACTGATGGAAGTTAGAGATCCAAGGCTCATTTATTCAGCGTGATTGTTTCAGTTCACTGCTGCTGTCAATACAGCTTCACCTTTAGACAATATTACTCAAATGTACAACACCTTTTTAAGTGATGGTTCCAACTGAGCAAGGAGGGGTTTCCTTTTTCTCTGTGAAATTAAATTATCTTTTAAGAGACATGATTAGCTGAGAGTTTGAAATAATTTTCCAGCAAATTGTCAAAATCATTTGCAGTGACAAAAAAAATAACAATAGCTGGGATAGTGAAAGTGCACAGGTAGATAAGATGATCTCCCAATAGAGTTGGTATTTTTGACCCTAAAGTAAAATAATTGGATTACCGGTATATGGACCTTTAATATGAAAATTGTGTTTTTATTTTTTCTTATTTTTCAACATTACATTGCAAGTTCTTTCCCTTATTTCAAGTTCTTTCCCAGTTATTTGAAGAAAATGTTGATTTACTCATATTTTATGCTGATGAAGGTTCTCAGTCGTAGTCATTCCGTAAAAATTCACAAAATATCCACTGGACTTGGTTTCCAAGGTTTGAAGACGTTTCTCCACCTCTCCGGGAAGCTTTCTCAATCCAAATGTCTGGATCCGCAGTGAGTTTGAGTCTTATATGGACCGTCTATATAAGACTCACTTCTCCAGTCTTCCTGGAGAGGTGGCATTAGAACATTGTCACTCAAACAGTACTGTGAATTTACGTGATATTTATTGTATATGTCTGCCTTTCAGCAGGTTTCTTAAAAAAACAAAATAGAAAAAAATACTTTTTTCTATCCTTGCTGACTGATGTTAACTTGATGTTTGTTCTGGATTATGGATGCTTCATATTAAATTTTTTTTTTTTAATTAACTATTTTTATTATTGCCTGCAGTGTCAGAGCCTTTCATTCCAACAAAATGTGTAAAGTACAGAAGATTTATTGTCAAAACGCCCACTGATGACATCACACTGATTAGAAAGACTATGTCAGTCTGTACTGAAAACAATGGTACATTAAAGCTGTAGCCTAAGGGTCCAGTCTCTGTAGAAACTTTTCTTCCTTTATATCCATGGATGCAGAGCAACCTTGCTTTCTCTGTCCAGCAGCTGCTCCCACTATGACTTTTTTAAGATGATGCTGTGGAATAGGAAGGAAAACCTGTAATTTGACACAAAAATGTCTTCCCCAACAAGAACAGTGCAGCTCGCAACTAAATAAAGTAGAATAAAACCTCTGGTTCACCTCCCTTCAAAAGGCTGAGATTAATGCCTTTTGGCAGAGTTGCAGCTGAGTCACAGAGAGCACCGCGTGGGCGATCATCCAATTTGTTTCACTCGGCCTGCTCGCTCTGCAGTCCCAGACAGCAGTGTGACTAACATCTCAAGAAAACTGGCTAATGGCATGGCTTATTAGACGCTCAGTGTGATCATGGATTAAATATATGTTCTCTGAAAGGGTGCAGGAAAACTTTCCCTATTCATTAAATCAAATTTTCAAGACGTTGAGAAGTAACTATTTTAGCGAATCCGTGATGCATTCACTGACACAGAAAGCATATAAATCACAGAAAAACACAAATGAATGAGGTTTACATTTAAAGATGAAGGCATCATAAAACATTTCAAAGCTTTGGTCTATATTGTTTTCAAACTGTGATAATTGTCTGGAACTTTAAAGGAAAAACAAGCATGGTAGAACAAAATTAAAAGTATAAAGACGAGAACAAAACTGAAATACCTTTGGTGTGCACTGGAACTGCAGATCTGAAAACTTTTTAGAGTATAAGTCTCCCTGTGAGCATCTTTTGTTGCTTTGAATGAAGGCTGGACTAAAATTATTTGTATTTCATTCATTTGTTTGCTTTTGTAATTGGAAACCATAGTTATTATATTAAGAAGACGATTTAACATTTATATTTATGATTGTCTACAAAATGTGAGATTAAAGGAGCAACATTTGAAGACAATGTGATAAATATCAGATAAGTGGCCCTTAAAAACTGGTTTGCTAAACTTTTATACATTATGTGTGCATTCAATGTGTGAAACAGAACAGGAAGCAATTAATGGCATGATTTCCAAAAAATGTATGTGTATCAGGCCATCTTCACAATGCCAATAATTCGTACAGTACACATAATAGTAGCATAAAAATGGTCCAGATAAATCTTATTTGGTACTTGCTGAAAATATAAAAATCTTTAGTAGAGATATTCCTTTAGAAAAAATAAAGCATCTTATCCAGCTCTAATCCTCCTCTGCCAATAGAGATATCTTCATGATATTTGTAAACCAACCTCACCAGGTTTTAGGAAAGGAAACTCATGAAACAACTTTCTGAAACAAAAGGGTATGCATGGATTTAGCCCAAGACTGACTCTGGATTACCACTAACCCTTCTTTGTGAAACAGGACCCCATTGATATTTAGTTTTGTTTTAGCATCTCTTAAAGAACTTTAGTTCAAACTCTGGTTTGGTCTCAATTCAAGTCCTTGAGGTCTGTTTCATAATCTTGGGGCTGATGACTGGCTTAATTACTCATTTCATTCACCTGTTTAATTCCACCCAGTTTCTCATTACTGCTCATCATATCCACATGTTCCAGTTTTTATTTAAACTGCTTGCTCCCAGTCATCAGGGCCTGTTTATTTTTGAGCCTTTGGTGTGAGAGTTTTCTAGCGGTACTGATTGTGTTCGGATTGCCTGATCCTGACCCATTCTGTCTTCGGACCTTTGAACCTGCCTGTCCCTGTTCTGATCTGTTTGCCTGACCTGTTTTCAGACTCCTGTTGGATTGTTCTTGTGGAATGTACCTGGATCTGCCTCTTGACTTCGCCCTCTGAATTATTTTGCTTTTCTTTGCCTGCTTAGATCTGACATCCTGCCAGTTCTGTAGCTTTCAAGGCTTCAGCGTCTGGAACTCTCTGGGCAGCGTCCACTACGTCTTGTCCCCCTACTGGCTGGAATCTACCATGTTCTCTGGGCACAGACTGAACTGTTAGACCAGGTTAGTGACTCACGTGTTCATAATCATCCTCCGTCAGATTATGGTCATGTTGAAACTGACTCTAGGGAGATTGCTGAACTTCCTGTACCTACAGCCACAGCAACATTACGGTATCAGCTTCAGCCTTAAAATCCCTCTAACCATCGATCTCTAGTTCACACTTCAGGTCTTGATGCTACATTGTTTTTGCATTGCTGTTCAGATTGTTTACACGTCACATAGCAGGACACTGGTTACAGAGATAAAAACAGATCTGTGTGTTATTGAACAATGTTGATGGTGTGTGAGTTTAACATTTTTGAACAATGGTAGCTGAAAATATCATGATCACATTATAAAGAGACAGAGACAGGCACAAAAAAACTGAGTTAAAATGCTTCCAAGTTGTTTCTGTGAAGTAAAGATGGCTGTGCTGGAGAGCAAACTGTTTGAATGAGTAGTTAGAGCCTGGATGATGAAGTCAGACATAAGCGTTGAGACTCCTCAGAAACGATCTGACATGTATATCATTTAATACCACATACGGAGGTCGCCCAATTGAAATTTTTTGGGAGGTGAAAAGATCAGAATGTTCTGACTACCATGTAAAAGTTCGCAAAAAAAATTTGGTTTTGACTAAGATTGTGAACGCAGGCATTTTCAGTGCTGAAATTGGTACTGTAACTTTTAATCAACTTCTGTGTTAAACTTTTCAACAAATATAAAAAGCTTTTCTCACATCTACCTTTTTCAGCTTGTTTTGACTCTGCATGAGCTGCTTGGTGTAGGTAATGCTAGAGTCAGGCTCCCACTCTATCTCGTCACAGGCCAGCTCCACTTCGCCCAGAGCAGCCTCTCTTAGCCCTGAGAAATCCCTGCTGTAGACGGCCAGCCTCAGGGTACATGTGCAGAGCTGTTCCACAGAGCCCACCTCCAGAGAGAAGTTCTGGCTAATGAAGTCCTGATTGAAGCTGCGTCGGCGTGGGGCTGTCTGCTGGGGCACAGGGTGAAGTGGAGGAAGGCAGACACGAGCAAACACCCCCCATCCCCTTCTAGTGTCTCCAGACAGTCTCAGGATGTTGACCACCAAGGTGCCAGAGGCAGAGTTAAAGAGGAGGGAAAAGTGCAGAAGGGGAGCTGGCTTGAGTGAGACAGATAGGGAGCCATAATGGGGGAGGCATGGCTCCCCCTGCTGACTGTTAGCACCAGCAGTAAGGTGACTGTTCTCACTGGAAGCCAAACTTTCCCCACTAACAGTTCTGCGTCTCCCGATCACCAGGCGGGATTTGGATACAAAGCTGAGCTTGGTGAGGGAAGGTAAAGAGGCCCTGCCATGAGTGGAAGCTTTACTGGGGGAGCAGGGGAGAGCAGGAGTACTGAGGCGACGCATTGGGAAGGTAGGCCTGGAGGACTGCAACCGCTCAGCCGGTCCGGAAGGGCTGGGGTCGAACGGGAGATTGCCGAGGTCATCTTCAGATGGAGAAGAACTGCTTTTAAAAGAAAGGTACTCCAACACGTCCCCGTCCAGCTCTTCATACTGCTGCTCCCCAGGCTGAGCACACTGAGAATGAGTCAATGTCACAGTCACGCTGTCAGCGGGACGAGGGAGCAGGAAAATGGTCTCTTTTTCCTCAGAGGAGTCTTTTTTCTGTTTGCGACAGCAAAAGATGCAGCAAAGAACCAGACAGTAGCAGAACACAGCCAGAACCACAGCCAGAAGAACCTGCAGGTGGACTAGAAATGAAAAAATCAGATTTACATAAGATGACGTAGGTGCAGTTTAAAGGTATTATTAACTAAAAACAAAAACTAGAAAATTTACCTAAATTTACCTTCTGTGTCACCGAAACCCATACAGAAAAATTCCATGTGATTCACATGTGCACAACACGTGAGTCACATGAGAATCAAATGTAACTGACATCTTTTTACATGTTAATAAATTAATCACATGATGCACATATTTTCATATTTGAATCGCCTGTGAAATAAGAAACATATGAAACATGTGTTTTAAAAATGAAACCCTTAAAATACAAACATATAAATGGACTATATGCGTCTTAAATGGGAATCACATGTGAAGCACATGCATACATGTATGGATGGATTTTTGACTGTGATTCACATGTGAGATTTTTCCATATTTTCCCCATATTTTTCGCATGTGATACGCATGTGCCTCAAATGTGAATTATATGTAAATTCAAATGGGAATATGTGTATCACATGTGCTTTTAAATTTAAATGTTCCAAATTCACATGTACACAAGCATTTGAGCTTATACATGATGATTTGATAAACAGTTTTTCAAGTGATCCCCATATTTTTCACATGTAATACACATCTGCTTTATATTAAAATGGGAATCACATGTAAAAATGTGTCTATCACATGTGGGTTTAACATGAAATGTTCCAATTCATACGTACATATTAGCGCTCAGATGTAAAACCTACGTGATACAGATTTTTCACATGTGATTTACATCTTTTTTATTTAATGTGGGAAACTGGAACCATGTGAAATTTGTGGGATTTTTTTTGTATTGGAAAGCCCACCACAGCAAACTTTAACTGTGTTTTGTAGGACTAATTGCTGCAGGAAAGGAAACACAAGCAAAAGGTTAATCAGAGACTGACAAATGAAATCGTAGTTAGCGTTTGACTCCGAATGAAGATGAATTTATCGGAAAAAGGATCCTGCTGTAAACTGTTATCTTGTTTCTTCTGCAATCTGTGGGCTTGATGTAATTAACGAGGAAATGCTGAGATAATTGCAGAAATGATATAGCTAGAGTTACTTGGTCTTTCCAGTTTACACATTTAAAATAAAAGCTGTATTTTTTCATAAAACATGTTTTGCATCATGTTTCCTAACCCAGTGTTTATCATTTTTCACAGCTCTCTGAATTAGCATCTAGTTCTTGATGAGTTTTCAGAACAGAAATTGATCGGAGCCACAGTAGCTGTGGTGGAAGTGCAGGGATGACTCATCCACCATCATTTTTTATGTTAAATTAATAAAAGAAAATATGAGGAAGTCAACAAACTATTAAAATGTTTACTCTGTAAACATTAAAGTACATCTTCATCAAGAAGAAAAGATTGAGCACAAAGCTGGTGTGACCTGAAGGGTTTTGCTTCTATAAAAAGATCGTCTCATCAGAGCATAAAAGCTTTTAAGCATGAAACCCACCAAGATCCATAAAGATGAGATCACTATTCATCAAGTGAGCTTCAACACTCCCAGTACAGAGCCAGTACTCCCATCAGAGAGTAGCTGGGAACTCTCCTCCATTAAGAGATGAATCTATACAAAAGCAATATATTTAAAATGATTGGAAAATACAGAAGGAACAAAAATGGACATAAATTACATATTCTATTGTGGAAAATTGAAGCTATATTAATAGTTAAAGTTAAATATATTCTAAACCATTTTTGACATCAGTGTTAAAGTCAACTAAACCAGTCAAAGCTTGACATGAACATAAACATACCAGAATCACATTGATCACTTTTTTTTTTTTTTACTTATTTCCTATACTTTTTAAAAATACAACCTATTTATTACAGCGGATTATTTTGTTTTATTTTTTAAACATAATTAAACTGGATTAATCTAACCCTTTTAAAAAATAAACTCCTGTGTTAAGTTCAGGTCAGGATAATGTCACAGAGGCTCTTATTATTTACCTCGTGCAGCTTGGGCTTTCAGAGAACATTCTTAAAGGAGTCTTAGAATGAAAAACCGAGTTTACATTGTCATAGATGTATAATGGACGTACAGAGAAGTTCAAACTCCATTGACACCTCCTTTCTCTGCAAATTTCACAATTCTAAACTTCCACCTTAAAGCGGGCGAATCCAGACGAAGCCCTGAGTTGACGTAAACTCTGGGATGTTGCCTTATTTGGTTCTGGCCTGTACTTTTGTCCCCCGCTGGCTCCCTGCCCCACCGGGGTTCCTGAACCAGCCCCAGAGCTGATGGATCTCTTCGAGTGCCTTGCGTGTTTCGACTACGTGCTGCACTGTAGTCGACCAAAATCCGTCACTAAGTCTGTCTGACGATTTTGAAATCCCCCCTGGACATTTTTTTAGGTATGAAGAGTAGGACATGTCCTGGAAAAAGAGGACGTCGGGTCACCCTACCACATCAACACTTTGATGTTTCAGTGAGTGAGTGCTTGTTGCTATGATGCGTCTTTGCTCAGCTCGTTGTAAACCAACCAATCAGAGCACAGCTCATCTAAATATTCATAAGCATACCATAAAAGGAAGAAAACCTGTTGTTTCATTCTAGGGCTTTTAACCAGGGTTACATTAGGGCTCATAGAACAGCTAATATGCCATTTTCAGCCCAACTAACGTTACACACCCTATTAGAGACCTTAAGGACCAAATACCCTATAGAATCATTCTATCACCCCTTTAAAATAAGTACTCCTCAAAGTACATTTATTAGAGAGCCTGTTTGTGTTTGGTTATATTTATTCTTCAGTGGTTTGCAAATACAAATGTCAGAGTCAATTTCCATATGTCTGAATTCTCCCTGTCAGATCATTTCTCTACTCTCAGTATAAATCTCCTTCATTCTGGGTGAAAATAAGTCAGAATCTAAGCACCATCCAGCAAAGATGTTCACAAAAGTTGAAAGAAAAAAAAAAACACTCAACCCTTTTTTTATTTCAAACCTTTGAGTTAATTGTTTATCTTTGGTTCATTCAGATCAGGTTGTCCAGACTTGATCCCTTTTTTTCCTTTTAATCTTTTCTAAAACTTAAAATCATAATAATGTTACACTGAAAAATGCATTTTTTTTCTTTTATGATTGACTAGTAAATGCATCTTTGGCCAATTCCTTCTTTGCTCCAGCACGACAACACTCTCCAACAAAAATCTTTATGTTTTCTTAACTTTGGTGCACATAATCGATCATTATACAGCTATAAAAAAACAAACTATATGGCTCACTGCTGCCTGCCTGTAAAATCAGATTTGTTTACCATGTTTGTGCACAAACAAGGAATCTGACTGTTTCACACGCCCATAGCGTAGATATAAACTCTACTGTTCACAGGGATTATTTTTTTGCTGATTTTATTATTTCAACAATTTCTATATTTATAATCCTACAAATCACAATTTATATATACTTCTGAATGGTTGGTTAATTACTTAATAATGATTAGAAATCATTATAAAACTACTGCACTGATCTGATGAAACAAGTATTGATTGGGAACACAATTTTGCTTTCTTTAATTTTGCTGTTGTAGACAGCAAAATTAAAATAATAAGTTAAAATAATAAAAATAAAAATTACATACATTAAATCTAATCTTTATTTTACATGCAAAAGTATTTTTTTTTTTTTTTTTTTTTTTTATCAAAGAAATTGGCTAAGAGTCTGATTTCAATATTTTTAACAGAATACTTTTTTTTAATTAAACGGATGATTAAATCCGATGATATGGTGTGAAAATATGAGTTAAAGTCAGGAAACATTTCCTACCTCCCAGATAAATTTGCGACATCTTTAGCGTCTGTTAAAAAACTGGATCAGTGAGAAGGAAACATCCCAGATGTGTGCAACGATCTGAAAACCTTCCAGAAGAAGCTTCATGTGCCTGGGGAGGGTTCGGATTTTAATCCCAGAATATGAGGCGTTGGAGGGATCCCCAAAAGCCCCGCCTTCTTCCTAACAGCTACAGGCTGGCTTCTATGGAGTGAACTTTGGTCCATTATTTTTGAAAAACAAAGAACACGTTTTGTTAATGTAAATATTATTAAATACTATTTTAAATAAAAGACATACAAATTATATATATATTTTTTTATGTATATATTTTTTCATTTTTATTATCGAAAGTACAAAAAATAAAAAATAACTAAGTCAAACACAATAATAAATCAGTCAAAATGACAAATGAAAAGAGAAATACAAAATAATTAATTGAGCACAAATGAACCTGCAAAAAGAAACCACAACAAAGGATCAAGCAAAAATTGAGTAAATCAAGGAACACAAAAACCTGTAAAGGAAAGCAACAAACAAAACGCAAATCAACAATATAGACACAAACAATACAAACTAAAGCAGGAAAATGATCTTCATAATGTTTGTAACCAGATACAATAGAAAACAGTGACCAATTAGAAATAAAAAAACTTTCAAAATCCAAATCAGGCAAAAAGTTAAAAAGCCTATAAATATTTCTTTTTACGAGACCTTTAAAAACCTTTGTAGTCTCTGGTTTATTTACTTCAAAATGGGAATAGTTTTTTCTAACAGCTATCCTGGCAATCCTTAGAACAAAATCAAAGTTTATACAGGTGTTATAATACTTTTAAATCATTTTTTCCTAATTTTCCCTTTTTTTGTTTTACAGATTTTATATATTACTTTTTCCTCAAGGTTTAATTTTTTCTTTTATTTTAAAAAAAAATAAATTTCCCTTTTTTTTCCCCCTTTCATTATTTTCAAATTTCATTTGACAAATCACATTCTATTTTTATCTGTCTGTCTGTCTGTCTGTCAACCATCTAAGGTTATCAAAAGCATTTATATTATTTTGTAATTAATCTTTTATAAGACCAGCTTTGCTACTAACATCAGTTGTGGACCACAAACCGTCTTGTTCAGGGTTGGTTTTCATATTTCTGGCTATTTGATGCTGCACTATTGTGTTTTGTTTTGTTTGTTTAGTTTTTTTTTTTTTTATCGTTGCTCTTACCTTAGGAAGACAACAGATGGCACAAGTGTGCTTCCCACAAATTCATAAACAGGCTGTTGGCAGGACGAGGGGTTTTATTGAAGCGGTTTTATTGAAGTGGATTTATGAACGCCGCCTTGCTTTGGTACAAATGTTCTATATATGATCTCAGTTAAATATAACTCAGATTATTTCAGTTTTATCTTTGGTTCAACAAACAAAAAAGTGACAAAACACAGTTTAATGTTGGGGTCTAATCTTCTAACCCACATGTAGAAACACTCAAGAGACAGGAAAAAAGTTAAAAGGTTTATTGACAATGTTTTCTGAGAAATGTGAACGTCGTCTTGGTTCGTCAGGCTGGTTATGGGAGGGAAGCAACTAGAGGAGGACAGATCGGTTAGAGTGGATCCAAGAAACTTGCTGTTTAACGGCGGTTTGGGTTAATACCTGCTATTCTGGGGGGGTATTTTGACCGGCAAGGGGGGGAACCTTGAGGGTCCAGAGGCTGATTGGTAGGCTGAGGGCTGAGGGCAGAGGCGGAGACGGAGGCTGAGGGCAGACAGGCAGGTTCCAGGCAGCGAGAGTTTTCTCCAGGAGTTGACTGATGACCAGGCTTGTCAGGATCTGAGAGGCAGAAGAACACAGAGTCAGAGAGGTTCTCAAAAAATCAGGAAAACAGATCAGAATTAGTTGGCTCAGGTTTGCTGGTACCATTACTGGCAAACACTCTGGCCTGGGAAGTGTCAGCCTCCTCCTCCTTAAGAAGGCCTCATGATGAGCAGATGGGAAACAGGTGTGCAGAAGTCAGCTCACGCCCTCAGGAGGAAGATCTCAGGCTCCCTCTGGTGGTGAAAGGTGACAAGCCTCCAGATTCCAACACTGATATAATTTTTTTCTTGGAAATACTGTAGTGGTATTTTATTAACTACTGAATAAACGTGATCACTAAAAATGTTAGACAAGCAAAGTTAAAGTTTGTTTACTTTTAGAGTTCCATAAGCCCTTTAAACCTACCGTAGTCTTGTATGCACTCACAATCCTGCTCCAAGCTTTGGGATGTTTAATCATTTATACTTGGGTCACCAAATGCCCATTTTTGCTCATTGTTCCACTTTAACTGAGGAACATCTTAACTGGTGACTGTCATGCAAATGCTCCTGCTTAAGTCTCTAAAACAGTATAAGTTTTTAAAATAAATTATCTACAGGAAATAGTTTTTTTCATTTGGCCTGACGTAGTCCGACTCAATTCTAGTCAGAATGAGTCTGATGCTGCTCCATAGAGCTGTGATTATGGGGCGTGTTTCGAACGAACCAGGAAAAAAAATGCCTCTGCA
>NW_015152899.1:11605-12524 GCF_000732505.1 Cyprinodon variegatus | reverse complement strand
GTCACAGGTAGGTGCTTCGGCAGGAGAGAAAGTGTCGGGACCGGTATGATTAAGGAGGGTCGGTACTCACGCTGAAATTAGGACCTGTCCACCAGGCAAATGCCCGGTACCACAGATTACCAGTCCCAGCCTCCACTTCACCCAGTCATAATCAGAACTGTTTATTACTAAGTAGGTTTGCTCTTACAAGGAATTTGACTTGGTGTTGATGGTGCAGACAAAATAGATATTTAATACACAGAATACAGAATCTATTGGTATATACAATATAAAACATACTATATATTATATATAATATGCAATACATAGCCGTATACTACATACACAATAGACTGTGTGTTAATGTAACGCAGAAGGTTTGGAGATGCTACGCTGGTGTAGCTTGTAGGTCCTGAATTGGGGAGGGAGAGGCAGTGTCATGGTGGTCTCTGGGCCTTGTTGATAAGGCTGGTAGTGGAGGGGAAAAAACTGTTCTTGTGGCATAAGACTTTGGTCCTGATGGACCCCAGCATCCTGCATGAGTTAAGTGTCTGAAATAGTTTGTGGCTGGGGTGTGAGGGATCAGCCACAATCTTCCCTGCACGCCTCAGTGTCCTGGTGGCGCCTTTTGCTTGAGAGCACATACTTCTGAACCAGCTGCTTCATCGCTGAGCAAGTTTTTTTTTTTTTTCTCTGCTTCCCAATCCCAGCTTAATTTATCAAGGAACAATGAGTCTTTGCACTAGAGTTTTGTTTTTAGCATCAGATTGTTGCGTAGCGGCTTTGCACAAATCAACTAAATTCGGCACAATCTACTTTCAGAAGACTTTTCAGGGAGAAACACAATTAAAGATGATATAAACATTAAAAATAAATAAAAAAAACATGCATCTAAAGTACAAACCGGAACTTAACATTTCTCACTATATAACATGTTCAC
>NW_015152899.1:7295-9172 GCF_000732505.1 Cyprinodon variegatus | reverse complement strand
CTGCCATGTGAGCCAGCATGTGATGTTGTTTTCAGGCCATTGGGGTTTTTCTTAAAATACCAAAAAATATGCTGTCAGGAGGATGCTTTGTGTTTGAGTACTAACCTTCGTTCATAAACATAGAGAAATATATTAGAATAATCTGACTCCTTAAACTTTTCTCAATCGCTCCATCCATCTCCCACTTGTCAGACAGGCCTGGTACCCACTGGTGTAACTTTCTGAAGGACTGGTGTAGACATGTCCCCACCAACTTTGACATGGGTGGGGACAGTCCCCACCAATCATTTGTACAGCTGTGTTCGGCTCATTTACTTTAGCAAACAACAGTGACCTCAGGACGCGCCCTGCTGTGTGTGTTCTGAGAGTTTTCAGTCAGCGTTTCTGTCTCGCTATCCTGCTGCTCCTGTGTCCCGCCTGCTGATATAACATCATTGGATCCTATGTCCATGGCTCCATGTCTGTCACTTTAAGATATAACATAATTGGTGGTAGCTATTCACTGTGTCAACAGTAGCTACGTGATTGGAGGAGAGACGACACAGAGCAGCACTCATTAATATTAACCAGCAGTTACTTTAGGTTTTGAATTGAAGATTAACATTTCAACACCCTTCCAGGAGTCTTTGTCAATTCTCAAATCAGAGAAATCTCATGGAGGTATGGAGGTCCATCCTCCTTAGTACATTCTAGGCCAAATGCAAATCATAGACCTTGGTTCTTTAAGCCTTTTGTTTTGTATGGGTTTAGTGTTTGGCCATTTGAATCATGATGAGTGTTACCTTGCAAACAAGATGAATTGTTGTGAGATTTGGAAGTTGACAAATGCATCTTGCCAGAAGCCAACGGATTAATTCGCCTCGATACAGAAATTGTTTGGACCAATGAAATAGAGTGACATGTATGACGTCAACGACATCAACCAAAATGAAGCAAAACAATCAGGACAGCACCATTTTTAGCTGAATACCGTCTGTTTCTTTTTTAAAAAAAATATGTTTTTGTTTATGTGGATGTGAAGCTGGTTGCGTGTTCCTCACGACTGGACGGTAAGAGTTTGATTTATCAGTTAACTCAGTGAAACAAAAATGCGATATGTCTCAGCTGCTACTGCTGTTGTGATTGGCTAAAAACTTAACATAGGAGGCAGATACCCAATCAGCTGGAAGAAATATACTGAATGTCCCTCCTTTTGGAAACATTTTGTACAGGAGGCTCCCCAGATTGATACACGTAGTTAAATTTGTATTTTACACAGTATAAATCTGGTTTATGGCAGGTTATGCGTTTTCCTGTGTCATTAGAATTAGTTCCAGGAGCAAATGGTAGATTCTTGTAAGCTAAAACCGCAATCTTCCCACTTCTGTTTGTTGATGGTTTTTTCCATTTTAACAAAAAAGGCTTCCTTGAAAATCTTAACATTTTGGTCATCAAAAGTTTGTCCAAGTGTACAATTTAATCACTGCTGGCTCTCCTGTGCTGTGCCATGTTTGTATAGCTGTTTGGTTTCTCATTTATAGCCATCAATGCAGTACTTGCTGCGCTGGAAGGGGTAAACAATTCCAGTCTCCGGGATAGCTGCACAAACGTGCTCAGAAAAATTGAACAGAACCTGGTAGACTCTGCTTTAAGCCCGTTTTGGGCTTTCCATTACCAGAATGACTAAGAATGTACACAGGACATTTTTATTTTTGGTCAAACATAACTGGTGGAAAAAAAAACAG
This sequence comes from Cyprinodon variegatus, assembly GCF_000732505.1. NCBI lineage: Eukaryota > Metazoa > Chordata > Actinopteri > Cyprinodontiformes > Cyprinodontidae > Cyprinodon > Cyprinodon variegatus. The sequence continues at coordinate 7,448 of NW_015152899.1, read as the reverse complement.
ATACTGTTTTTATTGATGTTTTATTCAACACAATTTCCTGTAACAGATGTGTCACATTATTAAAAAACATTGTGGGAAGGTCACATGTTCTGTGGTAAAAGCTCGTGTCCCAAATTGACCCGATAAGATAAATACATGTATAAATGTTTTTTT
>NW_015152899.1:5133-6220 GCF_000732505.1 Cyprinodon variegatus | reverse complement strand
GTAAAAGTCCTCTGTGTTTCTCCACAGGTGGAAAAGAAGGTGGATTTGAAAGGATTGACTGGCAATGTGAGAATCACAGTAACATCAATACCATCTGTTGTCCTTTCCACTGTTCTTATTAAATTCTTTGATTTTTAGAACTCCCACATCATTTTGGTCCATCAGAGGGAAGAAGGGAAGCCACTGATTGTGTGCGGTAGTGGGAAGAATGGAAGGAGGTGCTGTGAAATGGTAGGAATTCACAGATGTTTTAACAAGAACTGTTGTTGTTTTACATCCAGGTGAAAAAAGCAAATCATTTGCAGGAATGCTCTGTTCTTCAAAACCGAACTGAAATAACTGCAGTTCCTCTGTTTTGTTCAGCGACTGCAGGCCTAAGGGATATAAACCACATTATTTTACAAAGTTGATTTTACCTTGTTTTTTTTTTTCACAGGATCTGTCAAACAACTCACTCACATGCATTTCCAGAACTCGGATAAATTTAAATGGAAATGATTTAAAGGCAGATGAACATTCTGCTTTTGTTGGTGAGTTTTCTAATAATTTTTATTTAATTTTTGGTCTGTTCCTGCTTTTGTCATGGTGTGGACCCCATGCTGGTAGATTTAAAAGATTATAGGAACATTTCTTCTCCTGATTCTAAGAGTAGCTCTAAGTGTTCAACATCTGTTCCGTTTTTCTCGGTTTGGTTCTAAGGGAGTTCACTTGTGCTGTGCTACTGTTCTATATAATATTTCTCAGTTAGTATCTAAGATTTAAATCTCACCTATTATGTACGTATTGTTTTTTTGTTTGTTTTTTTCTCAGAAACCGATGAGGGTCCACATCTATTTCTTACATTCTCTGGAGCTCAAGATCAAGCTGGCATCCACAAGTTTGGGAGTAAAAGAGTGAGACCAACCAGCCCTGATAAAGGTATTAATTTACACAATAGCAGCCCTTAAAATTAACATATTTTTGTGTGTTATTATAGACATTTTATAATCAGCAGAAAGTAGGTAACTATGATGCTTTAGCCATGATGCTTCCAACGGCCTTTAAAAGTAATTACTAAGTATTATAATTACTAGAAAGAGTAATCTGA
>NW_015152899.1:0-2515 GCF_000732505.1 Cyprinodon variegatus | reverse complement strand
TCTAAGCATATTACCACCCCTAAAGGCCTGGAGGGAGATCGTCTGTTTCTTACTCGTGTGGCGTCAACCATTTAAAAAAGATTTGCATTTTTAAAAAAATGTTTAACAATTGATTGTCCAGCCCTAATTATTACAAAAGTATTTACTGTAGTCTCTAGATCAGGTACAGTTCTTATAAAACGTGTAGCAAAAATAGCAATTATAGAATGAGATTATTTGGAGAAATTGTCCATCTTAAACAAAGTCTACATCCTTTGTGTTTCTGTCTGCAGAGCAGTACTACGTGGGACTGGTGGTCAGCAGGAGAGAGAATGAAACATTGCAGAACAAAGTTTATGCTTTTTATAAAGAGAAGAACAAAGACCAAGGACTGAGCAAAGACATGTGGCTCCCCTTTGTGAGCCAAGTTTGTACGGTAAGATCTTCAGAATGAGATGATGCTTCTGTTCAGTACACTGCTCACAATAATCCTAATCTGGATTGATTAAGCATCTGGTGTTTTATTCCAGGCGGATGAAGGGGGTCCAAAGAACAACCTCCGGTTTAAGTGGACGTCACTGATGAATGCAAGGCTGTATTGTGGAAACCCAGACAGCAAACAGCATTTCTCTGAGCTGGTAGATGTAGCTATTGTGGACGCGCCACGGTGGCAGGATACCAGAGTTTATGGGCTCTTCAGAAATGAATGGTAAGACCTCAGTCTGCATTAAAAGCAGTGGGATATAAATTGTAAGTCTTATGCTTTTATCGATCCATTGATCTATTATGTACAGTAAGATTTTAAGTGAAGTCTATTTAAATTAATGCTTAGACATGAGTGGCTTTTTAAAACTTAAGTTTTATTTTTCAAGGTACCGTGACAAAAACCAGCAGTATAACCATAATGACTTGCCATATCTGCCTTATAATGAAATGGCATACTGTATATCATACTCAGCCAAACAAAACACAACCTTTTAATTGTTTTTTAAACTGAATTTAAAATAGTTAAATTACCGCTGCACTGAAGAAAGAGGACATCAGCTCACCTGCTTCCTGTTTTGTAAAGCTGTCAACATGCTGTTTGCTAAAACTTGTGACATTTGTGCAAAGTTGATATCTCAACCACTGCAGTCTTTTGTAACCTTTGTCTTTTTTCACAGCTGTGTGCCCCTCTAACTGTCTGTTTTTTGCAGGGGCATGAGTGCTGTGTGCATCTACACCATAGAAGACATTAACAACATTTTCATCACGTCCCCTTTTAAAGGTTCAAAAGAGGATGATGCTGTGGACAAAAAGAGAAAACAGGTATTCAAGAAAAAGTGACCTGTTTTAAGACATCTATTGTGCAGCTGCATCTCAGGAATTTGAAATAACATGAAAAAATGTATTTTGTTAAACTTAATTTTGTACAATGTAATATGATTCAAGTGCCTAACTGTACTTTTTTTTAGAAAAAAGAAAAGTGNCGTTACTTTCAACGCCGTTGGTCCCATCACTGTGTGCGACTGAAAGCTTCCTTGGGGCAAATTTTTATTTTTTTTATTTTTTTTCTAACAATGATCTAAAACAGTGTTTTTCAAGCCTGGTCCCCAAGGCTTACTGCTCTGCATGTTTTAGATGTTTCCCAGCTTTCACACACCTGTTATTAATTGATAGCAGATTATCAGGCTTTGCTGAACTGCAACCATCTGAATCAGGTTTGCTGAACCTCAGAAACATCCAAAACATCAGAGCAGGGTGCCTTGAGGACCAGGGTTCAAAAACACTGATCTAAAAAATATGTTGCTGCACTTTTAGCTTCAGTTGGTTCCCCCATGAAAAACACTGGCCCCAGCCTGGCCCCAGCCTGGCCCCAGCCTGGCCCTCCAGATAAAACTTTGTATAAAAAACATTAATGCATTTCAATACCAAAACAACTTAAAGAATGTTAAAGTAGTCTTAGATAAAAAAAAACAACAACCTATTCCTACCATTAAAAATCAAATTTAGCAGTTTACAGTTTAATGTCGTTTAACCCTTTTCATCCCGGTTAGATGATTTAGAACTAGCTCTCATTTACCAGGTCAGCCTCATTAGAAAATTAACCAGATATTTTATGACCCTTCCAAGACATTGCTGTGTTCAATTTGACTCATCTACAACCCCTTTAGAAACGTTTAACACTTTTACCACCCAGTCTGTTGGCTTAAAACAATAACTCAATGTGGATCCCCTTTAAACTCCAAAGAGATATTCTAATATGTTTAAGCTGTCTAGTTGATTCCCAAGAGGTGTTATCCAGAAAATACTTAATGATAATAGCAAATAAGCAATATATTAGTGGCAGATTTCTTCAGGTGTGCTGCAAAGCAAAATATGTTTCTCCAGGATCTGTGTGCTAGCTGCAAATCTCCCTTCCCCTCACAAAGGCAATTGATTGTCCAGCCCTAATTATTACAAAAGTATTTAGTCTCTAGATCAGGTATAGTTCTTATAAAACGTGTAGCAAAAATAGCAATTATAGAATGAGATTATTTGGAGAAATTGTCCATCT
>NW_015152898.1:25930-27177 GCF_000732505.1 Cyprinodon variegatus | reverse complement strand
ATCCCATAATGCTTTGCGAGGAGAGCCCTCCATGCAAAGCATTCCGGGATATATCTGCCTCTTCTGAGAGCCTCTTCTCATACATTTCACAGACTTGTTTTCTCTTCCCTCGGCCATTTTCAAACAACTGTGCTGAGAAAGGTGAGCTTCAATGACTGTCTGAAACTGTAGCTCACCACAGATATATACGCCTTAAAGTGTGCATGCTCAGAAAAATTTAGCTAACAGGCCTTACGTAAACATATCACCTGAATGATTGACAATAAGGAGGACCACTCATTTAGATGATCCACCCAAATAAACAATCGTCCTTTATACCTTTAAGGCAGGTCAAAATCCTAGCCAATGTTTTTTTTATTTTTTTTTTTATTAAAGTCAAGGTCTTATGTTAGGAAAACAGTAGTTTATGCCCCCCATGGCCTCAAAAAGGCACCACAAAATTCAGAAAAAAAGATAATCCAAAGTAATTATAAAAAAATTAGGCATTTAGTTTTAACTTTTGAAATGGAAAAGGCAAAAATCTATTCTAACGTTACGATGTAGTCAGTGCCATATTGAGAGGAAGATATAACTTTACAAGAATAAATTCATAGTGTTCGGTTTGTAAGATTAAAGTTTTGAAATTATAAAAATGAAGTTGCAATATTATGAAAAATAAAGTCATAACATCATACACTGAGATTAAAATCTGAGGATTACCAGATTAAAGTCAAAACATTACAAGAATAAAATAGTAATATAATAAGTGTCAGGAGCCAGCAGGCAGCACTAGCAATTTCCTGCCGGTGTAGGTATCAGATCTGCTCGGGTGGTCAGATCTGCTCTTGTTCTGTGCATGCCAAAGACGTTACGCTACATGATTAGCTGAACGTTGCCGCATGATGTAAAACATTATGGTGGCCCAGACAACGATAATAACATTGCGCTGTGTCAGTGTGCCGTGCCAGGAGCATCTGTAGTGTTAGCATGTCTAATGACCGATGAAGTTTTACCTGGTCGATAAAAAAACTGAATCTGTTTATGGTGGACAAAGTAACCTCAAAACCATCATATAAAAGGGGAGAGCTTGGTAGCACTGTAGCTATCTGTGCTCAGTAGCTAAAAGATTAGCCTCTTTTCAGTCTAACTGTTCTCGGTCAGTTAGACATATTAGGCTACAATGCTTTTGTAACTTCGTGTCAACAACAACCTTTCGTGTTCTACAAGTAAAATAACTGTATTATTTGTCTAAAATCTCCACGAAAGTC
>NW_015152898.1:21291-23797 GCF_000732505.1 Cyprinodon variegatus | reverse complement strand
AAACACTTAAAAACCATGACAATGACAGTAATGCCAGTATGTTATGAGACTTAAAAAGTAGCCTACTTTAATCTGAACTCTTACAAGAAGGAGCTAATGTGTAGAAACCTGTTTAAATCTCTAGAAAACATTTGATCACTGTCATTGCCAAAAAAGGTTATGCTATAAAGTATTGAGCTGATCTTTAAATATTGACCATGTACAGTACTTTATTTCCTTCATATTTCAGGAATAAATTCTATGAAAACAAGTTTTTTTCTGGATTTTGCAGTATCATTTTGTCTTATAGTTGAAGTGCCCCTATGATAAAAAAAAAATATAGAACTAGCTGACTAAATGCTTTTGCCCCATTGAACATTAGGTGCACCTTCTAAAAGAACAAATTGTGCATATTCACCATGTGTCTGACACCGTTACAGCATTGTTCTCTAGCCAAGCATTCCTCTATGACTTGTTAAAACAAGCTAGATTCAGAAAGAGCAGTACATTTTTTTCCCTAAAGGGCAAAAAACACACAGGAACAAAGAGAAGGTTTCATAACATTAGAATTTTTTTGCTTCACTTTTTTAAGTGTTCCTTGTCATTTAGAAGAGAGTGACTGGACCTCAAGGTGCTTTTCACATAAATCCCTGAATTTATTTTCAGAAATAATAACACGTTCTAAAAATAATATAGAATTAGTGGTCCCATTATCAGCATTTTTTTAATCGCATTCATTTCTGGGGTCCTGTAAGGTTGCTATTTTGCTTTTTAATATATCCTCATTTTATGAAGGCAGACCATCTAACAAATGCTCTGGTAATTTTATCTGTCTTTTGTATACCCTTGTAAACCCTTGTGTAATGGGTTTCTCTCTTAGCCATAGTTCTCAGGAAAAAACCCCCAACAACAAATCAATAAAAAGCAACCTCTTGTAATGCCAGACCACTTATTTTAAAAACCATGTATTGTACAACTAAAGAAGAGGGCTTATTAAAATGCAAAACTTTCACTAGAAGGGCAATTTTTTATTTAGTTTTAGTTTTGAAACAATATAAAGTTTACAAAATTGTGCTCAGAGAAATATCTTTTTTTTTTGTGAGTTACTAGGGTTCTTGTTTTAGAAATGAAGTGATCTGCTCTAATGGGATCTACATTAAGTAATGAGCCAAAAATACCAGCTACAGGCTTGTGCATACGCATTCTGGAACTTCGAGAACTGCTTTGCACAGAATAAAATAAAATAATAATAAAAAAAACACTCCATTGTTCTTTCTTATTATGAGTTGTCTTCTTAATAAAAGTGAGAGGTAAAAATGGCAGCGAGCTAAGACATTGCACAAGCTAAAGTTTTAAGTATGCATCTGTCATCACTCCAGTGTTTTTCTCTAGCCATATGCTTCATGTCTTGTTCATACAAGCTATATTGAGAAAGAGGTATGCACACATGCAAAACTACCAGCAGCTATTGTAGTTTGTCTCCATATTAATCTGAAAACACCAGCAAAAGTGTGATAATCCCATGTTTACCATACCGATGTACCAACTGACAAGCAAGAAATGATAGCATCTCATGTTATCGCTTACCTTACAACCCTCAGGCTCAAGCAAAATGGGTTGGTGCTGTGAAGAGACAAAGCTGGGAACTAACTACATTTAGTAGAATGTGCAGTGAAGACTTCTTAAATGGTTCATTTCTATGTTCAAATTGCTGTTGTAGAAAGTTGTAGAACTCAGTTTTTTTTATTTAGACAGATGTTTAAATTTAAAAAACCTTCAAGCATATGGCAAATATCTCTATCAAATGTGGAATATAGCAAAGATATTACCTGTCCCCCTGGATGCCCTCAGTCAAACAGTCAACAAGACTGACTATGGATACCAACTCAGAAATTGGGTCACGATCAGTCATCTCCTCTACATCAAGCTGTATGCTAAGATTTAGACATCATCTGACTGATCCAAACAAACAGGATCTATAACAGGGGGATCAGAATGTCATTCAGGCTGGAGAAATGTGGCTGATTGGTGACAATGAGAGAGAACGTAATCCACACAGAGTTGATCGCACCCCCATAAGGGGGAATAGCAGAGGCAAAAGGGAGCCAAAAGTACCTTGGAATAACACAGGAAAATGGAAACCACAAAGAAGCCACAGGGAAACCAGCAACAGCCAAGTACCTACGATGAGTAAGGCAAGTTCTGAGAAGTCAGCTCAATTGTAAGAATAAGGTCAAGGCAATCAACACCAAAGCTAAACAACCATGCAAGGTGGATACACTTCAAATCTAGCATCCACAGACTATCTACTAAGTGCAAAGAAGTAGGCAGAAGCGACAATTGAAGATGAAATATTCAAGCTCCAAGAATACATCAGGAAGATGGCTCCAAGTGACGAACTGCTCAGTCAATGTCTAAGACAGTGGAAGCTGGAAATGAAGAGTTATTAGCCCTCTTTATAGGCACTATGTCCAAAACAAACATGGGCCAAGCACAGGAGAAAGATTCAAGTCCGCTGAGAAAAAAA
>NW_015152898.1:17903-19219 GCF_000732505.1 Cyprinodon variegatus | reverse complement strand
TCGGTCTTTACCAAGACGTGGCGACCCATCACATATGGCATGAAGTGCTTCAGAGCTAGGAACACTGCGTGCAGTTCCAGCATGTTGATGTGAAGCCGCCTCATTCTCGGCGACCATATGCCATTCACCGCTCTGCCCATCATAGTTGCGCCCCAACCTGTCAGGGAAGCATTGGTCGTCATGGTAACCCTGGATGCTACGGTCCCCAGCGGGACGCCCGACGTGAGAACCGTCGGGTCTCTCCAGGGCTGAAGAGCCGCCACGCATGTCTGTGTCACTTTTACTCTGCGGCACAGATGACGGCGGGGACAGAGTCGCAGCGAGGCGACCCACCGCTGAAAGTCCCTCATCATCAGAAGCCCCAGATGGACCACTGAAATCACGGATGCCATAAGAACGAGGAGCCGCAGGCACGGTCTGAATGTAACGACGTTTCCCAACTGAAAACGCGTCATGCACTGGGTGAATGACAGGATTCTCCCCTCTGATAGTGTGACACGATAAGAGAGGGAGTTTATTTTGAGACCCAAATACTCCGTGCATTGCACGGGAGTCAGGCGACTTTTGGCTTGATTTATTCTGAACCCGAGGTTGATGAGGTGGTTGATCACTGCCAGGGAGTCGCTGACTGCCTGCTCGCTTGACCGAGAGCAGATTAGATAATCGTCTATGTACGAAAATATTCTGATCCCGCGCGTCCTCAGAGGGGACAGCGCCGCCTCCACACACTTGCTGAACACCCTCAGGGCTAATGACAGCCCGAACGAGATGGTCTGAAACTCGTAGGCTGCGCTCTGATAAGCGAACCTGAGAAACTTTCTGTGTGGGGGGTAAATGGAGATGTGAAAATAGGCGTCCGCGAGGTCGATGGTTACAAACCAATCCCCCGGACGGATGGAACGGCACAGTGCTTTGTGTGTGAGCATCCTGAATGTATATCTGCATAAGTGTCTGTTTAACACACGCAGATCCAGAATGGGGCGTAGTGATACGCCGTCTTTCTTTGGAATGAGAAAATAGCGCGAGTAGAAGCCCTGACGAACCTCCTCGTCCGGTACAACTCTGATCGCTTTTTTCTCTAACAGGGATGCTATTTCGTCTTTCAGGACGTGAGCTGAATCCCCGGTGGCAACCGAGGAGAGCACTCCGTTGAATCTCGGAGGTCTCGTGGCAAACTGCAGTCTGTAACCCTTGGAGATTGTATGCAAAACCCATGGAGAGACAGCGCATGCGCGCCACTGATCTGCCCGAGCAGAGAGAGGAGAAGCGTCGCTGCTGAGTGACGTCATCCCCTCTGCACTGCTGCGCTCGGCTCT
>NW_015152898.1:16156-17333 GCF_000732505.1 Cyprinodon variegatus | reverse complement strand
AAGGGCGCGAGCTCCCTCTGCTGGGCGCAGAGGGGAGTGGCAGAGAGCCATTTGTGTCGATTTTTTTCTTTTTTGTGGGGGGCTTTCTGCCCTTGGCAACATGCCTGGCTGCAGAAAAGCTGTATTTATTTTCTCTAATTCCCCCTGAACAACACTTTGTAACATGGGGCACAGCTGAGTGCTTGGTGACACTGATAACATGCTGTGGAGTGTTTTGTGACACTGTGTCCTCCACCCCAAAATGTCTTCTCTCTGAACGTGAGAGGGAGAATTTAACATGCCTCCTGGTGAACTGGGAACCACAGGAGCATCTGAATCCTGGACAGAGAAGTTTGCCCTGGTGCCTGGAAACCTTCTCTTCAGAGGGGAGATGGTTAACAGTGGGGTTAGGTTGCCCTCTTTTTCTTGCTCTCCCCAGGGTGGGATGGACGATTTTTTGCAGCGGCCGCTGCAAAAGAGTGCTTCCCCCATGGTCTTGGGTTCTCCGCTTTGCTTTGCTGGGTGGTTTGTGTGGCAGGTCTCCTTGAAGGCTTGGCTCCACCTTGCCGTACTCTCACTGCAGCAGCCGCAAACCCAGGTCTGGGTCCCTGTGGGGGGGTTTGGCTGGGCTTACGAGGCAAACAAAGGTTAAAAGCCTCTCCCTCCTGTTTTCTGAGGTTACTCGTCTCCCTCATCTTCTCCAAGGAGGGGCCAAATAGACCTTTTGTCGGGTCATAGGGCGCATCCATGATCTCAGCCTTCTGGGAATCACTCAGGCCTGACAGGTTTAACCATAGGCCTCTTTCCCCTGAGACAGCCAGACCCATGACCCGACCACAACCTTGAACAGCACCTCTAGAGGAGCGCAAGATGAGATCGTTAACCACACAGATCTCATCGCATAGACTGGGGTTAGGTGTCCCCGAGTCCAGTTGTCGCCCCATCTCCTCCAGGATTTCACCTTGGTACGTAGACAGCAGTGTAACCGCGTTAAGTGAGCACACTGACTGACCCGCATATCTGTACATCCTTTGGTAAATGGAGGCTGTGAGGCGGTCCATTTTACCTGGGAGCGAGATGTTTGAGGATGCTGAAACCGATCTGCGGTTAGGGTGGAGGTGGTAAGCCACTGAAGGCTCTACAGCTGGGGGTTCGGCCAGCCCCAGCTCACCCATGCCCTGTATCTCCAGCTTAGAGA
>NW_015152898.1:10477-14007 GCF_000732505.1 Cyprinodon variegatus | reverse complement strand
TGCCAGTATTGAAGGAGGAAATCAAGCAGTTGGTGGCGGTAATGCACCAAAAGTTGTTTGCCATAAAACCCAAGAAGAAGAAGACGAAGAAGGAGGGAATCAAGCAAATCAAAATGGCGGCGCTCGTCACATTCAGAAAGTTATGCTTGATTATTGTTGCTGTACTTCGGTGTTATTATTTAAAATGCCATTATTTAAAATGTTGCATGGAGAAGAGTGTGAATCAGGATGTGCAGCCAGACTGAAAACATACTGGCAAATGTGCATGTGTACGGCTTGAGCGAACTGGCGACACCAGCTGCAATAATGGTAAGTAACAGATCTTTTCTGTATTTTGTGTTTAAGATTTGGACATATAAGTAAATTCTGACTTTTTTTTCTCTGAGAATGTTTTTTAGAATTCTGAGAAAAAAGTCATATTTATGGGATTTAAGTTAGAATTCAGACTTTTTCCCATGTTAAACTAAAATTAAATAAAAAAATAATTTCGAGTGCCCCTAATCCTCTTCTGTAGGTATAGGACTTGTTTATTTGTGGGGATTAAAATAACATGCTGACAAAAATGTTTCAGAATGAGTGGTTTGAACTCGAATCTTGGTAAAATAATATTGGTCTTTGTCTTTTGCAACTTTGCAATGAATGGCCCATTTCTGAACTTTAGCACCTGTTCCTTGAAAGAAATGTGCATGTCCTTGCACAAAAACAAGTCTAGGCAAAAAACCCTCTTTATGATGTGTCAGCTGTGGTTCAGTGAAGTTTTGCCTGTTTCTACTCGTCTGATATAAAGAAAGCTGAGAGGCACAATGTACAATTTATCATCTCTAATTATATGTTGAAATTTTGTACATTTAATTCCCACAGTAAATTCTCATTAATCTGTCATATTAATCAAGTGCTCTGTTTACCATTGAAGACAATAATAAAAAAAAATGTATTGGATGTTACAAAAACATTTACAGTCTATTTCATGTCATTTTGTACATCCAAATACTTTTAGCAATACAAACACAGTTTCTACAGGCATTTTCCTGGTTGGGTCATTACTCTTTAAATATTTCCCAAATAAGATAATTAGTTATGTAGTTTTTGTTTTTAAATTCTAAATTCAAGCTTAAATGTTTGCAGTGCTTCGATAAGTACATAGTAAAGTGCATAATGAAACAAAGAGCTGGCCTTGATGGGTCAAGACAAGTCCTCCAAACTGTGAACCAGTGTCCACATCAGAGACTTCTCTGCTCAACATTCTATTTAGATGTCTTTTATTTTATGCCTTAAACTTAATCCAAACTGTTCAGATTGGTCAAAAGTTTTCTATCTGAGGAATACCAGCTAATTTCATCGACTCCTTGAGTCTTCTGCAATCGCTCACACCGAGAATGCATATAGTGACATTGGAGAGTAAAACTCCCATTTAACAGGAAGAAACCTCCGTAGGACCAGCCTCAGTGTGAGTGACCATTTGTTAAGGCTGACTGGGGTTTAAGTATAGAATTACATATATGCATATTTGACGTGAATAAAATAAGGTCTTTGGTGCCCATGCCACTAACAGAAGACTTTAATGCTGAGGTTCTATGTTTTCTTGGATGAGTAACCTAAAAAAAAAGATTAGAGTAGTCTTACCAGGCAAAAAAAAAAAAAAAAAGAGTACCGGTACCGTGGACTAGCTAAGAGTGGAACCAATATCCAGAACAGGAAGGTATCTAAATTAGTTGAGAGTAAGGAGGGAATGGTTAGTGCATGAGAATTAAATGGTTAGTGATAGTGAAGATAATTGTTTGACAAGTGTGATTAGACTGACCGAGGAATGAAGTTGAAGACTGAACTGATGATTGAGATATTGTGGTGGTCGTACTGATGCACTTTGACAGCGCAGATGAAGAGACAAAGACAAGGCTGTTGATCGTGCTAATGGTTGAACTGAGACAGTGGATTGGATCATTCTGGTGGTTAGATTTTGTGGAGCAACAGGTGGGCTTGTGCAGAAATAACAGCCTGATCCTGAACGTGGAGAAGATCACTGAGGAGATCATTGTTGACTTCAGGAAGAACCGGCCTAACCACNCAACTTTACATTTGAGAAAACAAATTTACAACAAACGAAACACTTTTACAAATCATAAAACAAATTTACATTTCAGAAAACAAAATTACAACAAACGAAACACTTTTACAAATCATAAAACAAATTTACATTTCAGAAAACACTTTTACAACTGACAAAATCTGACGGAAAGGGAGGGACTGTCTTCGAAGCTTACCCTGAAGTGATAACTGGAGAGTTCATGCAGGATGGAAGCTAATCGAGTTGCGTTTTGCCCGTTCTGCGGCACTCATATGAGCAGTTTAACGCGGTTTTGTTTTTCCTGTGGTCGGTCCTTGGAGTTTTTAAATGGTACAGAACAGACGGTAGAACCAGATATGCTGCAGCTGTGCATATATTATTTTAATGAGTGTCACTCGTACGTTGTAATCGTAGACATGATGCCATGTTTACATGGTGTACACATCAGCTTGAGGTCTCTGAAAAGCAAACTGAATGATGCCGGTCTTGTGCGAGATTCTGTTTCCCTGTGAAAATCTGTTCCCCCTGTGTCGGGAGCGCGCATTGCAGCCAGAGAGGCGGATCTGACCATTTTCAAGGCGCTCCTGATCATTTTTCAGTGAAAACAGCTCATATAATCATGTCAACTTTGTAACATACAGTTTAATCGTTTACTCTTTTTACAAATTTGTAAAATAAATACATTAACGAGGTCTTCTTAAGCTGTTTTGTGTTGGGTTTTTTTAAATGCCAAGAGAATCGGCATTTCTCCAGCTTTTGTCCCTTCAGCCTGACAGAAAAAAAACGGCAGTCACCAAACAGATTTCCAACACGTAGTGTATTTTCTATTTTTTTATTGCTGATATAAGAGGATGGAAACGGGCTGATAGCAGGGAACACACATTAGAATTTCTGGTTAGTCCCCTTCTAATGTAAAATACTGAAATAATCCGGTCCCCCCTTTGATTTTTTTGCAAATAAATAGTAAATGTGACCAAATCCACGGGATTTGTTGTTGATGGTGAGAGGAATAAGCACAGTTAAAGACCTGCAGGTACATTTACTTCTTCCCATGTTATGGAGAGGAACAGATTATTTCAGTCAACTGAAACATTCATTTTCGCATCTCCTCCTCCCCGATCTTTGGGAAATAAAGAGCAACTGTTTCCAATTTCTCTAAAATTGAGATGTGTGATATATTATACTAGAAATGTCCTTATCCAGTAATATTTCATATTTTACATTAGAAGGGGATTAACCAGAAATTCTAATGTGTGTGCCCAGCTATCAGCCAGTTTCCACGCTGGCCTGCTACTGTATAATTTGTTCCTCCCTTATAACTTTAAGAAATAAAGGTCTATCACCTCCAAAGTTTCAGGGGTTAGTTGTCATTATAAAAGATGCTTATAAGCAAAAAATGGAAAAACTGGGACCTTTTTTGTCTATTATAGACAGGGGCAACAGATTACAGCAGGTTTTATTTCAA
>NW_015152898.1:4863-8859 GCF_000732505.1 Cyprinodon variegatus | reverse complement strand
AATATTATAATATTTTATTATATATAATATATATTATTATAATATTTTTGGGAGAAAAATGTTTTTATCATGTCCTTTAAAACAGGGAATGGAGCATTGTGAAAGGAAGGCAACAGGGCTAACTCCAGTCCTTTCAAAACAATCCCTTATAATATTTCAAGATATTACTCCATGATGAACTCAAAAAAAATATTTCTCCACAATATATTTTTAAGAAATCATATCTTGTTGCTTCATGTTGTCATGGATCAAAACAACCAGTTGATATAATCTGCAATTAGAAATTGTTTATTTAACTCATATTTGACTAATATTTAACTTTTCTGTCATTTCCTATACTGTACCTCTTTTGATATTCTGTGATTTTTCCTGTAATTGTGATTTAAGTGATCTCCACTCCTCTCTATTTGTTGTTCCTTCTCTCCTCTCATTTTGTTGCATCTCCTTTTTTTGTCTCCTATATCTTTTCACGGTGGAAACAGAAGTTACATTCATACATGTTATCATGGCCAACAGGTCTGTAGTACTCCCCTCCATTGAATACATAGACATGCTGGCCATTAATTGTATCTTGGTAATAATTATCGAAGGAAGTGCACGGAGACAAAGGAAAAGCACATTTGCAGCATTTCAGGTTGGCCATTGTAGCTTCCGATGGTGCGTTACCCATTTTGCTGGTTCACTAAGTAGACAAGTAGAAGTTCCTACAAAAAGTTATCTAAAAAAAAAAAGAACATATTTGGTCACATAAACAACTAAAACTTTTAGCCCTTCTGGTCTATTCTATTCTATTCAACTTAGCTCATACTGGTAACCAATTGTCTGGCCATTTTAAATATTAGCCAAAATACTAACATATTTTGCTTTAAAAATACACACAATACATTTTATGAACATGGTATTTTTACCCCTAGTTTCCCAACTTGTGAACTTACATACCGTATGGATATTAGAATAGAAAGAAGAGTTAAGGAGAGTTGAGCTTATCTCCAACAGCAGAGGTCACAGCTGGATTCTGGGGTGGTATAAAGGCTGAAAATAGTGATACTACAGTTATATGAAACGAAAAAGATGTTTTTCAGCTTAATTAGACTATACATACAGAATTCAGACCCTTTTACATTTTCACTCTTTGTTTCATTGCAGCCATTTGCTAAAATCAATCAAATTCATTTCATTTCTCATTACTTTACACTCAGCACCCCCTCTTGACAGAAAAAAAACTGAATTGTAGAATTGTTTACAAATTTATTTAAAAAGAAAAACTGAAATATCACATTGTCATAAGTATTCAGAGCCTTTGCTCAGTACTAAGTAGAAGCACCCTTTTTAGCTAGTACATTCATGACTCTTGTTGGGAATGATGCAACAGTTTCTTAACACCTGGATTTTGGGATCCTCAGTCATTTTCCCTTGCAGATCCTTTCCAGTTCTGTCAGCTTGGATGGTGAGCGTTGGTGGATGGCCATTTTCAGCTCTCTCCAGAGATGCTCATTTTGGTTTAGGTCAGGGCTCTGGCTGTAAGAGGCCAGTCAAGAATGGTCACAGAGTTGTTCCTAAGCAACTCCTCTGTTATTTTAGCTGTGTGCTGAGGGTCATTGGCTTTTTGGAAGATGAACCTTTGCCCCAGTCGGAGGTTCTGAGCTCTCTGGAAGAGGTTTTCTTTCAGGATATATCTGTACTTGGCCGCATTCATCTGTATTTCAATTGCAACCTGCCATCCTGCAGCTGAAAAACACCCTCATTGCATGATGCTGCCACCACCATGTTTCACTGTTGGGATTGTATTGGGCAGGTGACTAGCAGTGCCTGGTTTTCTCCACACATACCTCTTAGAATTAATTACAAAAAGTTAAATCTTGGTCTCATCAGACCAGAGAATCTTATTTTTCATTGACTGGGAGTCCTTCATGTGTTTTTTGGCAAACTATACAGGCTTTCATGTCTTGAGGAGAGCTTTCCGTCTGGCCACTCTGATATAAAGCCCCGACTGCAGTAATTATTGACTTTGTGGAACTTTCTCCCATCTCCCTACTGCATCACTGGAGCTGAGTCACAGTGACCTTTGGTTCTTTGTTACCTCTCTCACCAAGGCTCTTCTCTCACGATTGCTCAGTTTGGCTGAACGGCCAGGTCTCTCAAATTATTTTGTAACCTTGGCCAGATCTGTGTCTTTCCCTAATTCTGTCTCTGATCTCTTTGGGCAGTTCCTTCCACCTCATGTTTCTAGTTTGCTCTGATATACACTTTGAGATGTAAGGTCTTTTATAGACAGGCGTGTTCCTTTCTTAATCAAGTCCAATCAGATTAATTAAACACAGCTCGACTCCAATGAAGGAGCAGAACCATCTCAAGGAGGATCAGAAGAAATTGACTGCATCTGAGTTAAATATGAGTGTCAGAGCATCACAGAGGCTGAGTAGTCCTTTAAGTTTAAATTTTTACAAATGTAAATTGCTGCCAATTGAAATAACATTGTACTTAAAACTATGATTCTAAGGTAAGAAGTTTAGGATTTGTTTTTTATTTATACATTTTCTAGTCACCACTATTTTCACATAAGTTGGAAAATTCAGGATTCCAAGTTAGAATAACATAGAATTCAAAGTTTAGCAAACAAAGGCATAACTTAAAGTCTTTAGTTGATGTAAAAGTATGAATTATGCTAACTTGTGTATTTAAAATTGTTATGACCTGCCTAATTTTTTGCTGAACTTTAATATAGCCTGCTACGCAATTAATTTAATTCATTTAAATCAATTACACAAGAAATATTTATATCTTTGAAGGCAACATCTTCTCCTGATGCTGCAAACCATCCAAACCCACCATACTAAGCTCCCAACACACAAAAATACAAAATATAATATGTGCCAATAGTCCCCAGAGTATTGACACATATATTTTAAGTAATATGATACTTAAAATATGAAACTGATACTGTTAGATAATCTAACAGTATCAGTTTCATATTTTAAGTATCATATTAATTTGAATATTTATCTTAAAATGTCTTTAAAAATACTTAAAACTGACAATATCCTATTTTTGTATGATAGTCATCAAAATATGCTTTTTCCATAACACACATATTTTCAAGATTTTCTTTTTTCTTATAGAAAATGTAGTTAGGTTGCAAAGAAATCAAAGTCACACTATGCAGGCACTCACCGATTTTAAACCCAAAAGGAGAATATTGTCCTGTGAAATAGTTTTCTGGAAAGAAAACAACGGATTAGAGCATAGAATAGACATAAGGGAATATTATTGTTTGTTTTCATAAGATCTTCCAATTTACTTGTTTCCTACCGGATTTATAGAAGTACCCGACTTGGTTTTCCCTTTCAGTCTAAATGATTTAGCATTAATATGATGTAAGTCTTATTACCTCTTAGTATAGTCAAAGAAACTATTCTGTGTTGCTGTCAGTTGAAGCTGGGGTATTTATAGACACACTGCAAGGAGTGCCAGTGTAAGCACTTTTTGATTTTCAATGTTCAACTGCTGTACTGATAAAGTCATACTTCCTTTTCAGATACTTTTAAGCTTAACAAGGTAACAAAAGGGTTGACTTTAGATAGTCGGGGGTAAAGTTTACATAATGTGTTAATGTACAGTTACAGATAACAGGCTTTATGAGCTTTAGTCAGTGATATCGTTATGTAGAATTGAACGTAAAACAGCAACCTGAATACTTCTACAGTGATGTGATTTAATGTGCCTTAACAAATATTTTATCTAGAGTGTAAAAAATCAATAAACAAGGTAGATTTCATTAACACAGAATTGATGGCTGAAAGTGGGACTGTCTATTTTATTAAAT
Source organism: Cyprinodon variegatus (assembly GCF_000732505.1). Taxonomy (NCBI): domain Eukaryota; kingdom Metazoa; phylum Chordata; class Actinopteri; order Cyprinodontiformes; family Cyprinodontidae; genus Cyprinodon; species Cyprinodon variegatus. The sequence goes on along the minus strand of NW_015152898.1, from coordinate 5,036 downwards.
AACTAGCCTGTTTTTCTTTTCTTTGTACTTGCTTTGCATTCAATAACCTTCTAACATGCGCTCACAGATTATCTCCTTAATGCAAAAATCAACTGCAATTTGAGTGCAGCCTACGGCCCTGGAGCATCAAGCTTAAATGTTTCTACTGTACCTAGCAGGAATTCTCAGACAAA
>NW_015152898.1:0-935 GCF_000732505.1 Cyprinodon variegatus | reverse complement strand
CTATCAAGTCGCATGCTATGTGAAGAGTCAATGGTTGTACAGCGCCATGTACCTTAATAGTTTATGATAACAGCCTAAAATATATTGAAAGCATCAAAGGTAAATGTAAATCTGGTAAATATGTGCTATCCAGCGTATTGATAGCTACTTTAAATCAAAGTTGAAATTTCATAAAATCTATATCTACACAGCTATTTCTAATATTTCTTATTGTCCTAGGTCTTAGAACTAGAATTTGCACAATATTCAGATCTAAAATGGTAAACATACAGGCTTTTAAAATTTAGGTTGATAAATGTATAATTTCTGTGTTAGCTTGCAAAGCATTGCATTTTATTATTTTTATTTTTACATCGGAACCTTAAACTTCATAGCACTATGCTTGGTTTTTATGTGATAAACCAACATGAAGTAACACATAATTGTCAAGTGTATGAAAAAAATCCTATTTGGTTTTCAAATTTTGAAAAAGTTAATCTGAAAACTACAGTGTATTTTCACCTAGAAGATGTAATACCCGGTTAAGCTACTTTTGGCAACAATTACAACCATAAAGTACGCTATAAACATTGTGAGAGGGAGAGAAGTTTTCTCATCTCTCGCAGCCATAAGAACAAAATTGCGGCATTTTGGGCTCTTGACACAGTATCCGGGAAGAAGCTTTTCCCCACACATCAGAGAACAATTTTGTGATTGGTTAGAATATGGATGGCTGTTGTCAAGCAGGAAAAATCTGATATTATTTTTTTTATAATATTTATTTCTGGTTTATTAATTTCCAACTTTATTTCTGGTATTGAAATACAGTTATGAAAGAAAAGTAATTCAACACTTTGTGATTTTGCAAATTCTCCCTCTTACAACAATTAGCATCTTAGGTGCATGTGCACTGTGAGAGACATAATTCAATAAAAATAAAAAAATTAAAAAGTGGA
>NW_015152897.1:25900-27199 GCF_000732505.1 Cyprinodon variegatus | reverse complement strand
TAAGCTGATCATTTTCTATAACTTAGATTTAACTGCAACGGTTGTGAAAATTAATTTCTGGAGCCAAACTGCAGCAACCCAGCAATATATTTTCTTTTTTAATTGGATGGCTAAAAGTAATTTTGAACAGTTAACATTAAACACAACTTATTTTTAATTATTACAATTATTTATTTTTGGATTAAAGTTTAAAAAAACATCATGGGTGTTTTCTTTTTGCTATATAGTTTTGATACATGCACAGATTTTCATTATGTACTGCATTATATTTAAATCCCATTTAATCTAATGCAAATGTTTTTCAAGGTCTTTTATAGCATGCTGTTTTGTTCAGTGGTGGTTCTGATGCCAGTTTTGAACAGTTATCTCTCTTGTTATAGAACAGATTATTTCCCCTGATGAAACCAGAATTCTGAGTGATCGCCTGATGGAACTAATGATTCAGCTGAGCCATATTATCACATTTTCTCACAGAAAACTGACAGGTTAAAGTAAAATACATCAAATCATCAGTTTTCAAAGCAAGCACAAAACACCCCTGAAGTTGGAAAAATTAGCAATGACTAAACATGATTGATTGAAACCCCAGAAGGAAGGCCGGATTCTATTCATGATTGGAAAAAAATCAGGTAGTAAATGACCAATGATTTGAACTCGTTATTTATTTATGTGGTTCTGTATAAAAAGTTAATCTAATTTAGATTGATTACACACAAATCTATATATATATATATAAGAGATTCTCAGTCATACTCTAATCTATTGAGATGCAAGAAGACATTGTTCAAAGACAAGATACTTAAAAAAAAAGCAGATCAAGTTCCCCTACTGTCACTCCTTACTATCTGATCATAGTCCCGGGCCAAACTAGTTCCAATCCTCCTGGACAGAGCTAACCAGCTTGGCATTACCGTCAATGTTGCTGTTTAATGAGATTATAAGACATGTGAGATGCAGAACTAGAAAGTGTGGCAGCTGACCATGAAGAGCGCATTACAAAGGTCAGACTTCACTGTGAGTAAGTCCTAATTGAATCTACTGCCTGGCATGCAGGTAGGAAATATCCTGACATCCCAGCTTGTGGCAGCGTCGTTTCCCAGGAAGTGGCCTAATCCTACATCTAGGCTAGAGTTTCCCCATGTTTTTAGACTTGTTAACCCCTTTGGGCATTTTGTCTGAACATGAATTTTCGTTGTGATCACTGAGTCTGGGAGTGGCCATTTATGCCCAAATATAGTAGCCCCTCCCTCCTGCTATCTTCCAGCAGTGACGTCACGGTGCGGTAAGCCTAGCGCCATT
>NW_015152897.1:19541-21465 GCF_000732505.1 Cyprinodon variegatus | reverse complement strand
TCATCGTATAAAGCCCGCCCTGACAATTTGATTGGATCGCCTGACAGTGGGCTTTAATACTCGCGCTACTATGGAGCAGAGCCAGACCGAACTTCCCCGAACTCAAACCTTGTGGGCGGGGCTAAGTTCTGACTGGCACCCAGGCTAAATCATCAAGGGTGCAACTTCGTAATGAAAGTTGGTGGGGACACTATAAGGCAGAGGTCGCGGATTAGCTGACTGCGGTCCGGAACTGGATCCACCTGATGGATAATCCGGACCCAACCTGATTTAAAACATTTATAAATTACCACATGTTGTCTGAGGACAGTGTGTAAACGTCACTTGCGCCACTTCTCCTGTTACCCTGAAATCCCACATCCTCCATTACTGCTCCGCCGCAAATCAAAGCCTACAGCCTCCGCTGTTCCTTTTCCTCTGAGCTTTAGGAGATCATGCGCGATATTATCATTAAATTCATAGGAACAAAACATGCAGAAATGAACGCTTACTTTAATACGACACATAAAAAAAATCTCCATCAGCATCCAGCAGATGTACAATTTCTGATGGAGATGAGAAATCGGCTTCCTGGTCTGTTGAAGCACCAATAGTTTGCATCCAATCTTTTAAATAAACTGTGTTAGTTTTTTTAAATATATAAGAATTATGCACTAATTTGTAGTTATAGATTTGTTGTTACTATATTTTAATCTGACAAACCGGATCTTCTTGCCGTTCTTTTTCCTGTTTGGTGTGATTGCAATAGCAGATCTTGGCCTGGCCGGACCGGAGCGGAGCCTGAACATTTAGAGGCTGTTTGGCTCAACCTGCTGCTGTGAAGCAGGATTCTCCACCATGAACAGAATCAAAAATAAATTTGGATCCAGGCTCAAAATGAGAACCTTGATATGTGCTTGAGAATGGCTTAGTCTCCATTCAAACCCAGGTTTAAAGCCTAGAAGGGCAGCCTAAAGCTCACTGCCAACATTAAGACAGAAAAAAGAAAGAAACGGTCAGTTCAGGTCTTTTCTAAAATATGTGAATCAGGAAATTGTCTGTATACCAAACTATTGTTGTTCTCTACTTCAAAAAACACTTTAGATTTTAAAATAGATTTTTTTTTTTTTATTAAAAAATTCAATGTATAACATGGATGCATAAACACCTCATTTTATTTCAGTTTTAAAAACTGTTTAAAGTAACAGATCATTAAAAATGTCTCCAGACCTTTACTGGTTGATGATTTTATTTATTCGGACCCCGCTGAATTTTAATTGGTTCCCCTGCTATAAGGGTTGGTGATGATCAACCTGCAGTTACAGGATTTAAAGGCTTTTCTTAGGTTTTTGTATTTAGCTAAAAATAAGCCCAAACACAAATTTGAACGCCATACATTTATTCAGTGCTTTCATATAGCTGAGAATAAAACAGTAACAAAATAAAAATGTTATAATGTACAGATAGACTGGAATGGCTCAGAAACTTCAGCAACATCAATAACAAATAAAAACAGGAAAAATCTTTGGCACAAGTAATACGAATAGTTGTAGGTGAAAATTTATTTTTTAGACTTTAAAATATGAGCATATTTGTCCCTTGTGTAACAACCAATTATATTATAACATCAAAAATCCTAACAACCAAACTATTTTACTGCTGATATTTGGCAGGTAACAAAATCCTCTCTATATCAGATAGTTTGATATTGGATTTATACACTGAAAGCAACATAACTCAGAAAAACATCTGAAAGCACACAATCATTTCGATGTACCTTTCAGCTGTACTATCCTCCATCACAGGAGCAGCAAAATCTAATATAGAATTGTGTCCCACATATCTCTAACAGCAAAAGTCTCAGTATTGAAAGTTTTATTTCAATTCATTTATTAACTGATTTGCACACTCTTGTTTGTGCTTTGATTCTTGTAGCTTCCTTAGT